>NC_135698.1:2588090-2678090 GCF_964276395.1 Gasterosteus aculeatus
CGCGGAAGCCTGCAAACAAGCCCGCGTTGTGCTGAACAACATGGCCTTGTAATGATAATACAGTTCACATTAACCACGTCGTTTGTGTACAGTTATCGTATACTGCGATTGTTGCAGCCACATTATCCAACATGATGTAATGTCCTCTCTTTGTATGTCGCATTTATAATGACAAAAGAGGCAGTTGTGGTCAAACCGTTGGATTTTCGCTGTACACAATCTTGACAGAACAATTGTGGGGCCAAAAGTTTTTTTTTCTGATCTAAAAACCAGGGGGCATGTGACATTTTTTGAGAAATGACTAGACCGCTGGTTACAAATAAATATTTGCAAGAACCACAGACAAATAAAACCCCTCTGCCTTAAAGATTCTTGTAAAAAGCTTTTCAAAAAATGTGTCCATGTGACCAATAAACACAAACCTAACCGTGCTCTCTATTGCAAGTACGATTTTTTAGGAATTTATGCGTTTGCATCTGCTGAGATTGGACGAATAAAAAGAGTGGAGAGCAGCTGTCGTGGTTGTGGAAGCACTCAATGACTGAGTTAATGTATCTGTCCGTCCCACAGACGGGACAGAAGTGTCCCAAACAGAACCGCTGACATGGTCAGAGGTGCGTGGGCTGTTGAAGTCGCTTCATCTAACGTCTCTCGTCTTCCTCGCTCTCCCAGAACCAGGAGTCTTTTTGTGCTTTCAATTTAACAGCGTTAAAAGCTCTTATTTCTGCTCAGAGGACGAGGATGGAGCCATGAGCGGAAATGCACAAGTTTTTTTTTGTGATCTGCTATTTCCCATAATAACGAGACAAAACCCCATTTATGTAATTTGTCCTCATTTCCATTCAGGCACACAAGGCTGATTTGATTAATTCTATTATTTCTATTTGCCTAGAAACATAGAGCATCGTCAAATACTTCCAGTATGCTACAATCCCGTTCTGGATTATTTTAAGGAATTCAGACACAAATGCGAATAATTCCGCTGATAGAACAACACAATTGTAACAATACAATACAACACTCAAAGCAACAGATCAAGACGTCAATGCTGTTTTTCAACCAGGTAACTGGCTAATAACTGGATTATTTTATCTTTATTAGTAGTAAACAGTTCGCATGTGAACAGACACCAAATGTCAAAAGTCCCCTCAGCTGATGATAAGCTGTCTCAACAAACAGATGTCACTCCACTTACCGAGATGAAAGGACGTCTCCTGTTTCTTCTCTCCTTGTGTTGTTTCTTCATGCACATCTTGTGGTGGGGGGGGGGGGGAACTGGGACGCATTTAAGAGATTTCATCAGTGCAGCTGTGTAACGTTTCCCTCCCCTCCCCATCAGGTGGACAGGGACAGTCAGGTAGCAGAGCAGGTCTTTGGTTCAGCAGCAAGCAAAAGGCAGAGCAGCCGTATCACAACGCTGCAGTCCGGCCTACGGAAACCATGAAAGCAGAGAATTTATCCTTGTTATTCCAGGTAACACTAGTAGTGTTAACAACAGAAGGGCTGTTACCACCCTCCGCAGCATTACTGTCGACCAGTAATTACTTTTTTATTGCTGTTTATTTGGGTTGAGAAGTAGCTCGCGAGCGGAGACGGTGTGGTTACCCGTGTTTTACAGTGTCGTGCTAGCGTCTGAAGGTGTCTCTGCAGCCCTGTATTTAAGGAATCTATTTCATGATGAGTTGTAGGGTAAATGTGCTTATTCTGTCGTGGTGTGAGACTTTTCACTGCTGTTATAGAGCAAACGTGTCTTGTCCGGGAGGTAATGTTTTTGTTTCCACATGTCTCAGTTCCTACCCATCATGGACAGCGGGCCAACGGAGGGTGCAGGGGGCGTGGAGGTCCCGCCCAAAGACTTCCCCTCGATCCAGGCTGTTCACAGTCAGGACATGGTGGCTGACCTCCTCCAGCAAGCTGCAGAAGCCGGGGGCGTGATGGAGGGACACGGAGGAGTCGTCCTGGAACAAGGTTCACTCTCAATTTCACATGAAACCGTCCCACATTAAAAAACTGCATTGAGTAGTCCATTTTTAGTGTTTAGTTGAAGCAATTCTTCTGGACCATTTGGTTGAATGTGTTATTCCCACCAATGTTTCAGGTCACGGGGACGGAATGGAAGCAGCAGCCCAGCACCAGCTGATGGAAGCAGCAGCGGTGGGGGTTGGTGTGGATGGTGGGGCAAGTGTCGAAATGATGGTTATGGACTCACTGGATCCCACCCTGTTGCAGATGAAGACTGAGGTAAGCTGATTGGCAGGAGCTTTGTGTTAGATGTGACATATCGACGGTTATAGACTTATTGAATGATTGCTCAAACTGTGGAGTCCTTATGTCCCTTACAGCTCATTAAGGCGTAGTGTATTTTGCAGGTCATAGATTCTGCAGTGGGGGGATCATCAGCGACACTCGGTGTTGTCGGTGGGGTGGCGGGTGCCGCCCACCAAGCCACCGTAACCACAGTGGACCAGACTCAAATCATCACACTTCAGGTGGGTGCTCCTCTAAAGCCATTTTCTGTGACCGCGTCCTCCGTTCAGTTCTCATTTGGATGGTTGTGTGGCGTGTGTGCTGACCTCCGGTCCCCTTGTTCTCAGGTGGTGAACATGGAGGAACAGGCTGCTCTGGGTCTTGGGGAGCTTCAGCTGGTCCAGGTGCCGGTCTCTGCCACTACCGTGGAGGCCCTGCAGCAAGGCACCTTTGTAGACACCACTGCCATGCCAAAGGACGGGGACCCGGTTATCTGCCACACGCTGCCGCTGCCAGAAGGCTTTCAGGTGAACAAACGGACCCACTCCCAAGTAAACGTTAGGTGGACTACACTTGCATTTCGTTTCATCCAGCTGAACAAGCTAGCGTTAGCTCGCTAACAGCAGCAGTGAAGCAGTTAGCAAGACTAAAGACACGTCGTTATTTACTCGCCTTTTTTGCACCATTCATTATTTTTAATGTGTCATCTATATCATTTGTGCTTTGTTCCATATTGGTTATTGTTGATAAATATATTTGTGTGTTGTACTGTTTTTGTGCCATTTTAAATTCATCTCGTAGCACTTGTATGTGGTGTATACATTTACTTAACTTGTACTGATGGCAATAATTTAATGAATAAGTGTGAACATGGGGGCGTTTTGGGAGTCTGTGAGCGTTAATAAAGCATAATAAATATACTTATTTGGGCTCCCTGTATATGCATTTGTCATCAAATGGCAGAAATAAGACCACTAGGCAGTAGTCTACAGATTGTGTTATGTGTTTCTTTAGATTTTTTTTTAACCAATATAAGCCTGGTTAGCTAGCGTTAGCTAGCTAGCAAGCCTTCGTAGCTAACGTTAGTCAAATAGCTAATAAGAGCTAGCCCACGTTAGCTATTGGTATGGCGATGGTATGTTGCTCGGTCGTCTGGTGACGAAAGGACGCGTATTTCTTCCCCTCGATAAAGTCTGCAGTAGAATTCGCAGTGCTGGTTGACAACAACGTTGGCAGTTCGAGTCCCTCGGGTGCCTTGCAAAAAATGCGGGTGGTTCTCTTTTCATCTTCCCCCACCCCAAGCTAATCTATCTTCCATTTTTCGATTGGGTGCGTGGATTTTTTTCTTTTGAGCCAGAGGTGGTGGCTTGATTTGCTCACAGGTCGGATCAACAAGCTCCTTTTATTCATTTATTTATTTAAAGAATGTTTGATTCTTCCCGCACACATGCATGACAAAATGTTCTCTTAACTGTACCTTGTTTGCTCTTATTTGAATGCCCTGGGTAGGTGGTTAAGGTGGGAGCTAATGGGGAGGTGGAGACAGTGGAGCAGGAGGACGAAGGAGAAGCACACCCTGAAGAGGAGGAAGAAGAAGATGAGGAGGTGGGGAACCAGCTGCTGGATGAAGTGGAGGAACCTATTCATCCTCAGAACGACGACGCGAGTTGGGCCAAAGACCCGGACTATCAGCCCCCACACGGCGCATTCAAAAAGCCCAAGAAGGCAAGATCGCTGTGTGGTGTCAGTCCCTTTGTTATGGGGGGGGGGGGGGGGGGGGGGGGGAAGGGCGTGAGACCCTTCTCTGCTTTGCTTTAACTCTCTGCTTAAGATTAAGAAGGTCTGACGGCTCGCTTGTTTGTCCAGGGCAAGAAGAGCCGTCTGCGTTACGGTGAAGGAGATAAAGACATGGATGTCAGTGTCTACGACTTTGAGGAGGAGCAGCAGGAGGGCCTCTTGTCTGAGGTCAATGCTGAGAAAGTGGTGGGCAACATGAAGCCACCCAAACCTACCAAGATCAAGAAGAAAGGTGAGACACCGCGCTCTGCAGAATCCAAGTGACATTTTTGTAATGATTAATAGGTCAACATATTTAACACGCTTAATTACTTATTTTTGGATAATGATAATGTTTAGGGAGTCAATTCCGTCTCTACATATCACCATAACTGAGGCGAGGGTCGCTGCATTATATGCCCACCTTGCGAGTGTTGTGTAAAACATTCCAAAGCCAGATTCTAACGCAGTAATTCCATGAACGACGTGCGTCAGGCGTGAAGAAGACGTTCCAGTGTGAGCTGTGTAGCTACACGTGCCCTCGGCGCTCCAACCTGGACCGACACATGAAGAGCCACACGGACGAGAGACCTCACAAATGTCACCTGTGTGGAAGAGCCTTCAGGACGGTGACCCTGCTGAGGAACCATCTCAACACGCACACTGGTATACGCCACCGCGCGTCTTCATAGAATCAGAGGAAACCAAGTCATGCAGCAACGGCCGCCCGACTCTTGTCCTTGTGTTTTTACGCATGCAGGAACTCGTCCGCACAAGTGCACGGACTGCGATATGGCGTTTGTGACCAGCGGCGAGTTGGTCCGCCATCGTCGCTACAAACACACGCACGAGAAACCCTTCAAATGCTCCATGTGTGACTACGCCAGTGTGGAGGTAAACCAGGCTTCTGTCTGTTGGTGGGAGGTTTTTTAAAGCGTAATGTTGGACATTTGCTACACGATTGTCCCATCTGCACAATGTGCCACTTAATATTAGCGGGAACTGGAGTTAATGAGAGCGTTCACTAACAGGACACTTGTTTGTACAATACATCAGTTCCTGCGCTGGTGCAAAACGGCGGCGCTGGATGACAGACCGCACGCTGTGCATTGCAAATGAAGGTTTAAAATATTAAATGTATGCGCTTGTGTGTGTGTGTGGATGTTGTGCAGGTGAGCAAACTAAAGCGTCACATCCGCTCCCACACTGGGGAACGTCCATTCCAGTGCAGCCTTTGCAGTTATGCCAGCAGAGACACGTACAAGCTGAAGAGACACATGAGAACACACTCAGGTAAAATCGATGCCTTTTCTTCTCTTCTCCACTTTTAAAGCAGTTGAGGATTAACACGTTTTTAAGGTTGTTTTTTTTTGACTAAACATCGCGTTCCAATTAAAGAGATGGGGGCTCATTTGACCTCTTTTACCTCGTTCATTTAAAGCATGTACTGATATAAACCAGATTGTTTAAATCTATACTTTTGGGGTAATCAATAAAATGTGTAACTTGCCTCTTGAACATTGTTACATTTTAGCCTTCTTTTGAATCTCCTGTTAAATTATAAAAGTTCTTAACCTAAATATTGATCCGACTCAACTCATTCAGGAGAGAAACCTTACGAGTGCTACATCTGCCACGCCCGATTCACCCAGAGTGGAACCATGAAGATGCACATTCTGCAGAAACACACGGAAAACGTGGCAAAATTCCACTGCCCACACTGTGACACGGTCATCGCACGCAAGAGTGACTTGGGTAACACACACACACACACTGTAAATCCAGTGGACAAGCGATGGTTCATTCCCTTGATGTGCCTTCTTTTGCTATCCGTGCGCTCCTCAAGGAGTCCACCTTCGTAAGCAGCACTCCTTCATCGAGACCGGAAAGAAGTGTCGTTACTGCGACGCCGTTTTCCATGAGCGCTACGCCCTGATCCAGCACCAGAAGTCCCATAAGAACGAGAAGAGGTTCAAATGTGACATGTGCGACTACTGCTGCCGCCAGGTGTGTTCCCTGAGACCTCTTCAGGAAGGGACCGGTTGGGTCGCCGTGCTTGGGGGCAAATGAGGAACTACGTTTGAATGTCAGGAATCGCTTGAACAAGTCCGCAGCACTGAAACGATGAAAATCATTATCGTCCGTTTATCTATTTAATTTGAAATGTTTACATTTTTAGGCTGCGTTCAAAGATCTTTACGGGGAAAGTAGATAGAAAGAAGCCTCTCGGGACGACTGTAAATAGGCCGTCTCTGTTTAGGTTGGCTGGTAGATGTTAAACGTTTTCACTGTGATCACACGTTCAATGTTCGCGCGATCAATCAATCATTGCAAGGGAACATCTTTCAACTCGGATCAAAAATGTGCTTTTATTGTTCATTTTGTTTTCATACCGCTGTAATAAACCAGCTAACACATGCTGGAACCTCCCTTCTCCACACCTAAGAAGTCATTTAAGATGACCTTTCCTATAGAGCAGGTCTTCAAGGTTTGCTCTGTATTTGGCTCCGTCCATCCTCCCCTCATAGTTCCTCTGTAGATGCTGAAGAGAAGCATCCCCACGGCACCATGTTTCCCTTTGTCTCATCTCACAATAAATCTTCTGCATCAATCCCAAATATTTTCAGCAAAACGAAAGGCTTTAGCCTCGGCGCTCCAATCGCTCCGGAAGAACTGTGTAACGCTTGCTTTGTGTAACTGTGTCTCGCGTGCTGCTGCGTCCAGGAGCGCCACATGGTCATGCATCGGCGAACGCACACCGGGGAGAAGCCGTACGCCTGCAGCCAGTGTGAGAAGACCTTCCGGCAGAAGCAGTTGCTGGACATGCACTTCAAACGCTACCATGACCCCAACTTCATCCCCACGGCCTTCGTCTGCCCCAAGTGTAGCAAGACCTTCACTCGCAGGGTGACGACACTCTTCCTGCCCATCGCGCACAAACTGTTGGCGCTAACCAGTAGCTAGTTAATCAGAGCTACCGCTGACTGTTAACGGTGTGCTCCTGCAGAACACCATGGTTCGCCACTCCGAGAACTGCAATGGTGAGGTGGAGGATGCCGAGAACGGAGCCCCAGCCCCGAAGAAAGGAAGGCGAGGGAGGAAGAGGAAGATGAGGAGCAGGAGAGATGAAGAAGACAGCGGTAAGGGTTTCGCATCGTATGCAGTGATGGGCAAGACGTTGTTTACTCGGGTCTGATCACTTTATATCTGATGTCTCTGCGTTGTTTCCCTTTGATGCAGAGGACGATAATGCTGAGTTGGATGAAGAAGAAGAGGAGGAGGATGAGGAGGAGGAGGAAGAGGACGGAGAAGGTGTTGGCGAGGAAGAGACCTCACTGCTGCAAGAAGAAGAAGAGGAGGAGCCAGAAAGCATGGAACTGGACCAGGCCCCCGCTGCCATCCCAGTACCAGCTCCTGACGAGCCACCTGTCAAGAGGAAACGAGGCCGTCCCCCAAAGAACGCTCCCAAGCCGCCTCCCACACCGAGCAGATCCGCCAGGGTGGCCGCCAAGGCAGCGGCTTCTGGTGAGAACACGTCATGTTTCTGGCCTCTTTTTCACAGGTCCTTTAGTTTAGGAACAGGAATTCATTTCAAATTGGTGCTGGGCCAAGATTTAACTGGATTAAATTCAATAATACATTTTTTCCACTCTTTTATTTTAAGGTAATGTTATCAGGTAGAGATTTTAAATGAAAAATGTCCATTTAAAAGAAACAATACGGCTTTTATTAAGAAAATAAACGCACGATGAAATCATTTCTCAGCGTTACTGGATTGCCTAATCTCAGGCCTAATTGTAGGCAAACCTATTTCTATTACCAGACTAACTGGAGATGCTATCCAGGTTTTTTTCCCTGGTTAATGGTGTTCAAGTGTTACTTTATTGAATCTTAATATTTGACTGTAAATGCAAACGGCGACTGTCTCCAGTAACTTATGAGGCCCATGTGTTTGTAGCCGTAACCCTTGAGCGTCGCTCTCTTGTGCTTTGCAGCCGCTGCTCTCGTCCAGCTGGAGGATGAGAGCACCGGCGCAGTGGAGAACATCACGGTGAAGAAGGAGGACAGCCAGGCGCCCGAAGCGACGCCCGCCGAGCAGGGAGCGGCCCCGGCGGCGGAGGGGGCGGAGACTGTCGAGCTGCCCGTCAACGAGGACACGGCCAGCGCAGCGGCAGCTGCCAACGGAGACCTGACTCCGGAGATGATCCTCAGTATGATGGACCGGTGAATGAGTGAAAGCCGGCTGACGCACACTAACATTTCCACACCCAGGGCCCCGTCTTCACGTACCAGCCGCGTGACGCCACATGGCCCCCCCCCCCCATTGACGTGGCTGCGAAAAGATGGCGGCGGGAAAAACGAGCGACGCCGCGTGTAAATATTTCTACACACACACACACACACACACTTCAGATCCATGTCCATCAACTGCATACTGAGGATTGTGGGTGTCACACAAACACACGCTGACATCTCCTGCGTCGCGTACAGACGTCGTCCACGCTAATGACAGACGGCTCTAAAATGCTTCTTTCCCGTTTGAAAGTCCTCTAAGTGAATCGTTGTGTATTTTGCTACTCGTTTCTACCACAAAGCCACATCCTGTGCCGGTGCTTCGCACACACACACCTCGCAGCAGGAGACCATAGATGATCTACATTCACGCTGACTCGCTTGCTCTTCTTGCTAATGCGCAGATCCAAACCTTTTTACATGTATGCGTGTGTGTGTATGTACATACATCTACATGCATACGTAGTTTTGTTTTTAATGAAACCTAGTATGTCTAATGAGATACCACCACTCCGTATATTCTTTTCGTTCCCTCCTCGGCCGGTTCGCTCACGGAGGGGGAAGTTGACACGGGGGATTAATTAGTGAGAAAAAGGACACCAGAAGATGCGTTCCGATGAACCCTGAGCGGTCCAGTAGCTATGGACACTTTCCCTCAGTCGGCTCCTGCAAAGGACCAACTCGCGTGCTTTTTATTCGTGGCGGATGGAAGATGACGTTCCCCCTCCTCCCCTTCGTACCCGATAATGTACTTTTTTTTTTTAAAAATGAGTTTATGCACCTGTCGTGAGCTGTGGTTCCGCCTCCTGCCGTGTCCGAGTCTGTACATGCTGCACTAAAGTCAATAAAAGCAGATTGGCTCATTGTCAGCTGATCATTTCATCATTTATGTATCCGTAAGGGATCATTAACGGCCTGCAGGTAAATACACTAACACGTGTTGAAAGGTTTCCTGGCGGAGCGTCGCGGTTCTCTCTCGCGTGCTGAATCTGTGACGCTCAGCTAGTACGATGTCTGTAAGAACCACCGACCCGCCTTCTTGTAACCTCATATGTGACTTACCGTTATCGGGGAGGCGTTCTCAGTGTTTTTAGCCCACGGCTTTCCTCTCGTCATCTACAAGAGAATCAACGCTGATCAAATGAGTCGATCCCGCCACTTGGCTTTGTGAGTTTGACCACAGGCTGCTTCAAGAAGTGGTCGTCGGTAGATGGAGACACTTAACCTCTGTAGCAAGAAGACGTAAGACGTCCACCATGAGAAGGGAAGCACGGACACCGGTGGCCGTCTCCGTGAAATCAGACGGCTCATTCTGTGAGGCACGGCGTCCAAAATGTCCTCATTGTTCTGCTGGAGGACGGAACAACAGCCCTGCTTTTGGTTTTACACAACGCATGGTCCTTTTTTGACAGAATTGTTTTTCGAGGCGTCCCTGTTTAGAAGGCAGGAACGCGAGAAACCTTTTGTCTGCATGTTGGAAGATGAGACCGTACGGCTGACCCAAAAATAAAATCCTCCCAATATCAAGTGACTGCCGCTTACTTCATTTCAATTCTCTTCCAGGTCAGTAGAGCAAACGAATGTGGAAAGGCTTCAAAACATCGGTTAATCCCACACAAAGAACCGTTCAACACCTTTTCTCTCTTTGGCAGCAAAGGGGGGACACACACACACACACACGCACACCATCGTGAGCGTTTGTCTCTGGTTGTTTTGTCTGGTTTTGTTTCCTTCTGGCTGTTCGCGTGTCGGTGCACAAACACGCCGCCTTTTAGTGTCAAACCTGCACTTCCATCACAGCCGGGTGCGAATAAACACCAAAATAAACCTGCGTTTATTATCACACTGGCAGAGGCCCTTCTTCAATGATTCACCAAGACTCGTACTTTTAACCTGATAAAACGCATCAGATCAGTTTCTTTGCTACATTCAGTGAGTCTCACTGTGGAACAGGATGTGTGTGTGTGTTTGTGTGTGTCTGTGTGTGTGTGTTCAACACGTGTGCACGCTAAGCAAGAACGGGAGAGGATGTGTGCGGGCGGGCGGGCGCGGCCTGAAGAGCGATGCGCGAAGCGGCGCGTCCACGGGAAGCGAGTCGACTGCCGCCGCTGCTGAAGCTCTTCCTCAGGTCTCTGCACCCGGCCTCTTTCCGAGAGCTTAACACACGCACTGGCGCCGCTTTCCCTCCCGTTATCTCTTTGTGTTGATGATGTGGCGCGAGACCAGTTTGCGGTCAGCGTAGGCGTGTCGCAGGTGGGGGGAGTAGACGGTCACAGCTGCACGCCTGAGGATGTACGCCGTCGGCCAGAGCCAGCGAGGTGAGTCCGCCTCATCGGCGCCGTCCATGGTGTCGGTGCTCTGTGATGCTGCTCAAGTGATTTGAACATTGTGACGCTGGGAATTACTTTAAGAAACATTCTTCTTTTGCCGTTGTTTTGCACTTCCGGTCAAGAGGTCATCGTGTTTTTTTTTTTCTGTCTGAAATAAGGTTCGTGGTTAAGACGAGATGAAGAGAATGTTTGTTTGTTGAAGGAAACGACTTGAGAGGATTCGCTGTTAACAACATGTGTACGGATGGGAAACGTTTGTTTGCCACGGAGATTCTTCTCCCCATTAATCACAAGGAAAAGTCCCATGTTGCATTTCTGCCAAGTGACCCGGCGATGCCGACTTCCTGTCGGATTGCGAGACTACGTCCTCCTGTAGTCCGTCTCCGGGCAGAAGGTCTAAACGTGAGAAAATAAAAAAAACATGTTGAATGCCAAAAAAAAACAAACGTACCCGTCGCTTGTTTTTAACAATCGCAAACCTCAACCAGCTGTTCAATAGATGGTTGTCATCGATCGGTGCCGCGTTCTAGGATCCAACGTAACTCACTCAGGTCTGCAGCTACAAAAGGTCGAACATGACGCGTCGGTCTAACCGCCGCGTTTCCATGGTAACGATGTGACTCAGTGGTTTGCTCGGTGACCTTCTCCGTGTGAACATGTCCTAATGTGATCACTTCTATTGTCTCATGTACAACATACCGTTTTCATTCATTTCAAGAAATGGCGTTTATTCACGCGTTTGTTCCCTGTGGCTTCACGGTTCCCGATGTCTACATTTAAAATGCGTCTTTAAATAAATGCACACTGGGGCACATCTGGCAGTTTATAGCCGTTTGTTTATCTTCAGTTTTCGTTCACATTGAAGCACAACTACGCAACTGAGATCCAGGGTTAAAAAAGAAATAGACAAAAAAGTAACGACTTTCTGTTCCTCACAAACTGGAGAACATGATAAGAACTTGAACGGACAATAGTTAGTTTCTATATATTACAGAACATTGATTCTGAATCTGACTTCTCATCCATTCCACATGAACTTAATGATGAACTGGATTTTCTATGCGTTGCTCCTTTAATCTCCACTTATCGACGCAAGGCCGTTGAAACGAATGGATTTCCCGCTGACGATTTTTGAAGTTTCGAAAATATCTGAGCCTTTAAGAAAGAGGACGGGACCATCGGCGATTGACACATGACTTTCCACAAATTAGACAAGCGTTTTCTTTAAAGGTTCCCCACAGCGCTGCTCCCACCAGCAGTCACAGGCAGAACCACCTCAGCTTGCCGCGCTTGTTTGTGTGAGCAGATCAGATGTCCGAGCTGCTGAAGCCTCACCGAGTGTGCGTGCTGCTGCCCATCGTCCTGAACCAATCGGCTGCGGCAGGCGGGGGGTCGGCCGGCCGGTTCGTGGTGAGTGACGGACGCAGCTCTGCTCCCGGGGAATGGAGGCCGCACATCTGGGTTAAATGTGTATAAAACGAGGGAGGCTCCATGGACCTAGAATCTATCTACTGAAATATAAATATTCATCAAAGACAGCAAGCAGCTGCTGGTCCCGTAACGTCTTGTCACGTGTGCCTCTGTCCCAGGTGCTGAGTCTATGGAGAGGTTACCTGGTCGTGAGCAAGCCACCTGTCAGGGTAAATCACACCTGCTGGAGGGACGGCCGGTGGAGGCCGTGTGCTTTCCTGTTGAATTCATTCCTCGTTTTCCCACCTAACGCAAATAAGTAGTCGCGAGGTTCCTCATCGGATGCCGTCCATCCCATAATACCTGTTAAAAAAAGTTACAAACAGCGGCTGGACGGACCCCTGATGCCCCTGATGCCCCTGATGCTATTCCAGCCGGTGTGGTTGGTTTATCTGGGTTTTGTTTTTTTCTTTCCGAGTGTCTCGAGTTGTCCTGTGTGACACTAGATGAGGGATTGTAAGTTTGGGGTTGCAGAGGCGTCGCAAAGAGGGGGGGGCGGCTATGCCACATATGTTCCTTAATGGAAACTACTTTCTTCTCACAACATTTCTTACGTAGTCGTGTGCTGTAAAATGTTCAAATATTTTAGTTATCAGCACAAACCGAAAGAAAACTGCCTTCATTTTAATGGGGGAGGGGGACAAATGGCACCAAAATGTAGACAGATATTTTCTCCCGTCGTTTCTAATCTCTTGTTTGTGGAGCAGGTGGAGAGCACTTTCAGCTTCTTGGAGATTCGCTCCATAAACATCCACAGTCTCACAGAGGTGCAATATTTATACATGTATTATTTTTAATGGTGTTAATTCGTGTACTCTTTGCTCTTTTGCTTATCGTAAAGGTCGTTTAAGCATTTGTTCCATTTCCTTGATATTGAATGTCAGTTTCTTCCACTAGCTGAACTATTAAAAGCCTGAAACCTCACAACTTAACTGGATGGAGTGAAGTTTGAGGGATCAGGAAAGCCCAAAAAAATCAAAGCAGGTCCCAGGATCTTGTCATTATGTTGCCTGTTGCATTATATATATATAATATATAATAAATATATTGTTATATTTTATTTTTATATATATACTATATATATATATATATATATTGCAAACTAGCTAACATTTTGTTCATCAAGGAGGTGGAATAAATGTATATATAAATGTATAATAATAATATATATATATAATATAAAATATATTGTTATATATTATATATATATATAATATATAATATAAAATATATATATATATCGCAAACTAGCTAACATTTCGTTCATCAAGGAGGTGGAATAAATGTATATATAAATGTATAATAATAATATATATATATATTGTTATATATTATATATATATATATATATATATAATAATATAATATATATATATATATCGCAAACTAGCTAACATTTGGTTCATCAAGGAGGTGGAATAAATGTATATATAAATGTATAATAATATGTGTATATATATATATATATATATATATATCAATCCATAAAGATGGAAAGCAAAAATAATGCTGGTTATTGCTCACGTTTTTACCGTTTTCCCCGTTCAGCGGTAACACACGTGTGTATGTTACAGATCGTGTTGGAGGCCGACGGACTCACTCTGTCCTTCGGTGTGTCGCACGTTGCGGATCTTGAGGCCATGGTCAGTCACGTGACCGCCTCTCTTAAGAGGGTCTTCCCTGATTCCTCTCCAAGGTGACTCCCTCTCAGCAGCCTCATTCGTATTACAAATGACGATAATGATGTCCGTCGCCGTATGAGTGGCCCACCTGGCAAGTAGTCTCTGCTGTCCATGCTGGTGGTCCAATGGCTTTTCTTGAATAAAATGGGTCCACTTGTGAATCGACTGTCAGGCCACTGGGTGCCGACACAGCTCAAAGCCCCCCGCTGCTTGTGTGGCTTAATATACGTCAATATGTTGCAGTGCATTTCTTGTCCTTCGATTGCTAGAAATCTGCTGAGGACGAGTCCTGCAGACATCCAGCAGAGGCTCCTCACGTTGACGAGCGCGGTAGAAGAGCAGCTGGACAGTTGGCCCGGTCCCTGTGGTATGTACCTGACCACCTGGTGGCGTGACGCCTGCTGTACGTGCAGATGGAAAGCGTCTGCATGTGTTCCTCAGGAGGATTCTCTGACACCTACGCGGCTCTGTGCGACTTCAACCGGACGCCCGTCAGGGAGGAGATCCAGTGGGTGAGACACGACGTCACTGTCGAAGGCCATTTGTTTAAACATTAAACGTTTGCCACGCAGCCGCTCAACTGGCACTGAATGAGATCGGTGGTGTTTCCAAAATGACGCAAAGCTAAACTGTTTCCACAGGATGTTGACAACATCTACTGCATCAACAACTGGAGAGAGTTCAACCTGCAGGACTTCAGCCACATCGACAGCAGGTGTAACACCGTACAGCGTACATATACATATATATACACACACCTGTGATCTATGAAATGAAAAATGGTTTTGTCAGCATAGATAACGGCTTCAGTTGTCCATCCGGTGCACTCTTCAAAAGGACATAGATGGTGGTTAAAATGTTGATTCTGCAGCCCTTCAGGCCGCTTTTCAACCCGGGAACTGCAGCCGTTTTTATCGCTTTCTTCAATTCGACTGGACCTTCCACAATAAAGCCGCACACGTACAAACTCGCCTCAAAATACCCGAGCTAACCCGCTCACACCCAAAAGTGCCGAGCGTGAGTTTCAAGTGGAAAAGCGGCTTTAGGTTCCCCTCCGTTCCTCCCAGGGACCTGGCCGTAGCAGTGTCAGCTCTGTCTTTCAACCGGTGGTTTACCAAGATCTCCTGCAAGGACCTCAAACTGGTAAGCTCTTCTATTTTGTGTTGAGCCCTTAATCTTATTCATGGAAACCGTTTCAGAAGTGTTTTTTATGCAATTTATACTTTAATTTATGCAAAAAGTAAAAAAAAAAAAAAATCCACAGTACTTGTTCCAGGTAACAGAAATAGTCTTTAAAGGTCATTTGGCACAGCGAGAGAATTCGGCTTTATTCAGTCAGACCGTATTAGAAAAATGCAGCTTTGTTTTGCATCAAAGCACAGAAACACTAACCTGACGAGGAACCAGCTGGACGCGTTTCCTCTTAAATTCTCAAAGCCGCAGCTGTTCTCTGGAGGAGGAGTTCATCCCACCTGCTAAAGCATCTCTAGCTCCCACGGGTGAAAGGTGTTCAGGGCGTCTGCCTCTGTCTCTTCTCCCCTTCAGTCAGTCGACATCCAGCAGGTGTTGATTTTCCTGCTGTCCAGATCTCTCAGTCTGCAGGAGCTTTCACTGGAGGCCAGCGGACTCAGAGTGTGAGTGTGTGTGTGTGTGTGTGTGTGTGTGTGTGTGCTGTAGCCATGCAGCACATTCGTGTTTTACACGTGCACGTTGTCCGAGGGACAAACACATTTAATCCAAGAGATCAGAGCCGTTCACAGGGAATCATTGAGAAGTAACCTGGTTGTTCGGCTGCAGGGACTTTGCGGTCAAAGTGGCAGCAGCGCTGCGGGAGCACCACTCCTCCGCCCTGCAATCCATCAACCTCTCGGGCAATCCCATCGAAGACAAAGGTGCTCTTTTTAATCTGCAGGTCTAGAACATAGATGTGACGTTCCACCCTGAGCCGAGTGGCCACTTTTGCTTTGTTGGTGATAAGTTGGTTTAACTGTAAGAACATTTGCCCTATTTTTCTTGCAGCATCTTGCAAATGTCTTTTTAGCTTAAGTCAGCATCGATGTTTTTAAATCCGCCTCTCTTTCCTGCACTGAACAATCTAAGTATTTGCTGTTAAAATGGTCTAAACAAACAAGAGAAATGGCCACTGTATCGTACCAGGTAACTATTCTAAATGAGCAGGCGTGTGTGGCGTTTTCATTCCCAGGGGTCATCGCTCTCAGTCGGGAGTTGGAGAATCTGGCTGAAGGACTCAAGGAGCTTTCTCTATCCCGGGTGTCGATGACTGCTAAAGGTGCACACACTCAAACGAACGCACACGCACTCGCGTTCCCATCACTGTACAGGACACCACATTGCAGAAACCGCACACGGGCACGAGCGGACCTGAACACGCTGGGGGGGGGAAATGAGAAAGGCACAAAGAGCAACCGTAACGTGAACCCCAACCTCCGAAGTCTTGATCCTAAAACGTTCACATCGTGTTATTTATCCACAACGTGAACGTGTAGACGGCGTCATGTTGGCACAACACGAGCAACACGCGTGACCGTCGTATTTTAAAGTCCATTCACGGTCCCGTGCATGAGCGTGCTCTGTTCACTTGCAGGTCTCGGCTCCCTGAGTCAGGTGTTGTCCTCCACTCGGCTGTTCTCGGCATCTCTGACCCACCTGGACCTGTCGGGTAACCCCGGCATCCTGGTCGCCGAAGACGCAACGGTGCGCCGCCTCTCTGTGTGTGTGTGTGTGTGTGTGTGTTTCTCGTGTCAAATAGGGTACAAGATAGTGTTGCCTACAAAGAATAGCGTACTTGCATTTACTGCACATTGACATCCGGAAGTGTAACTATTGCTGGGAAGTTACAGAGATCATGAAAAGGTAGATAATATAAAATGAGAGATACTTCGATGTCCTGCAGGCAAATATTGCCGCACGCAACGGAGCACAGGTCATGCATGCAGCCGTGCGTAAACATGCTTTAGTGCACATGTCAATAAGAGTAACAGCGTGATAAAACCCGCTTTGATCAAGACAAGCAATAAATATTCAATATAAAAGGCAAGTACATTATTCCCGTGATGCCGCTTTTTGTTGTTCGGTTTAGCAGGAGACGACGTGACGGCAGTGAACATCGTCAAAACCGTTTTGGAGAGGATAGCAACAATAAATATGATTTTAAAAAACTAAATCTGTATAATATTAAATGTAAATACTGCATTGTAGTGCTGGTTTAACGCAAAACATGATTTACACATTTCACATCTGCGTCAGACTTCTCAGTAGCAGTTTAAACCGTGCAGCATGTCTGGACACCTTACACATAAGCAGCATGTATAAACACTGTGTGTGTGTGTGTGTGTTGCAGTTTCTCTTTAGGTTCTTATCCGGTCCAAACTCTCTGTCTCATCTGGACCTCAGTGAAACCAGCTGCCCTCTGGACACGGTCAGTTCACACGGAAGCGCTCAATAGATAATAAATATGAATATAATAAATCATTCGGTCACAGCCCATTGGGAGCGAAACAAAACAAAAACAGCATTCCTGTGTTGAATTATCTGAATTGGAATGCAGGTGAAAAGAAACCGAACTATTGTCACGGTAGGCGAACGTCAGCGAAACATTGTCCATCCGCTGGGAGACACGCGAATACCAAAATGTTGAAAGTCGATGGGTGCCGCGCGCGTGTCACTGTGTGCATATTGTGTTTTTGTGAACCTTCTGCTGCAGTTATTTGTGTCCCTGTCCGCCGGATGCTGCAAACTGAAGCGACTGAGCGCGGCCAGAAACCCCTTCAGCCACAGGTCAGCGCCGCTCTTCAGTCCCTGTGGTTCCTCTCTGCATCAGACAAGTCGGCATTGTGGCAGAACTGGACCAGTGTGTTGGATTTGTGTCATTCGTAAAGTAACGCTGAGTGTTGAGTCAAAATAAAGCAGGATAGAACGTTCAATTCAAATCCAAACGTGTTTATTCTGTAGCAAAACCTAAAGCTCTCTATTGCTGTAGTTCGGGCTTTGCTGCAGTCTTCTCTGTTTCTGCAGAATGTCCACTGGCTTCAGCAATGCACTGGTGGCTTGTTAATCCTATGGCATAACTTCACAGTCCCACAACGCGACAAAGTGGTGAAACACGATTTAAGAACACAATCCAGGCGATGGACACACGTATTACACGAGTCCTTGTTTTCATGTGTGTGTCTTTGCACAGCTTTTCAGGCCATATTTCCCATTAGAGTTCCTCATCAGGTCAGCTGGTGTTTGTGTTTTTGTGGCTTGTTATAAGCGTGCGTGTGTGTGTGTGTGTGTGTGTGTGTGTCTGTGTGCAGAAAGGTGCAGAAGGTAACCAGGAGCATTCGGGAGTTCTTCAGTCAGAGCACTGAGCTCCAATATGTGGGCCTGTCTGCAACCAAACTACCTCCACAAGCCCTCAGGTGGGTTTATTCCCGTGTTGCGGTAACGTTGTGTTCCCTTTTGAAGTAAACGTTGAACGTCTTTCCTCGCTTTTACGATTCACATCACATTACGGCTTTATTGGTAGAACAATGACTTTCACGCCAAGCTAGTTCTGCACCACAATAGAAATTGCACAATAATATAGTAGAAGTGAGGGAATTTAAATATTCATTTTGTGCAGTTATAAGGCCGTGTTCGAAAACAAGACTTTCCTCTAGAAATATTTTATTTAATACACTAACTATTTGTCTTTGCCTGTGCTGATGACGTCCGACGGTAGAAAGAAAAGTAGCTCAGCTTCTAGTTAATCGGCACGGTGTTTGTTGTCAGTAACTTTGCTGCCACTTCCTGCAGTTATAAAAGGTTGGTTATAGTGCAAGAGGAAGCCGGATTGCTCACGGTGAGTCCGCTGTGTGTAGACCTGTGTGTTTTGTTTCAAACTAGGTTATTACTACAGGGTCTGGCCACCAACACCCGTCTGTCCGGGCTGGAGTTGGACCTCAGTAGCTGTGAGGTAGAGTTCACACACAAATGCAAAAAAAAAAACGTCTTTTTCCAGCTCCAGTAGACAATCTACTGTATGCCTGTGTTTGTGTGTGTGTGTGTGTGTGTGTTAAGCTGCGTTCCGCAGGGGCCCAGGTGATACAGGAGCACATATCTGAAGCCACGTCTATCAGAAGTCTGGATCTCTCTGACAACGGTACGCAAAATCACACACACACACTCTCAAAGTAAAAACGTGTACGTGCATGCAGTTAATCTGCTCTCCTAGTTTGAGGACGTCGGTCCAGTTCATGTTTAAACACACAAAACGAGAACACAACGAGTTCCAGGTCAGCGAGCTGCGCTTTCCCCTCCAATTGACCTGCGACTCCAACCTCCCACGAGCTCCAGTCCTTTGTCCCCCGAGTCCTTTGACCCTCCGCGTTGTCCCTCCGTCCGCCGCAGGCTTCGAGAAGGACATGGTGACTCTGGTGCTGTCCGTCGGCCGGTGTCACGCCCTTCGACGTCTCGCGCTGGGGAGGAACTTTCCCGTGAAGTCCAGGTCTGGGGAACGTGGCGTCAGCCCGTCGCACAACATCTGTCTAGCCGCTGAATTCCATATGTAGTCCCAACAGATACATCTTTACTACAAAGGCTCTTAAAAAGAGGCAGAGATCAGGGACACTGTGGGGGCGAAGACAGCAGGACTTTTAGAAAAGTGTTTAAACATTTCTTGCCATAGATGTTTTTTTTATTTCATCAGAACAGTTCTGGGGAGACTGCAGGTGAGTAAAGCTTATCGGCTACAACGTAGTGACATTAATAGGAAATAGGAAACCCAAGACAAAGGGATACATCCCTCACCTTTATTTGAATGTCCTCCATCATATCAGCCACAGCCGAGTCCAAATGGAACCAAACCTTCACTGCAAGCATCTACTCTCGTGTCTCAGATCCGTAGGTCGGTCTCTGTTTCTAAACCACGTTTTGTTTCACGCCCGCTTCCCGTCCGCCAGAGCGCTCACCGATGTCGTTCACCGCATCGCTCAGCTCATTCAGGACGAAGAATGTGTGAGTGACACAGCGTGATCAGTTTACTTGCTCGTTTTTTTTTTCAATCCAAACGTTTCCTTCCTCTTGGGCTCTGCCGCCCGCCTCTGACCACGTGTCTTTGTGGATTTGTGTGCGCGCAGCCCCTGCAGTCTCTATCGATGTGCGACTCCAAGCTGAAGAGCGCCATGCACGGCCTGCTGAGCGCTCTGGGCGGCCACGCCGCTCTGACCGAAGTGGACATCAGTGGGAACAACATCGGAGACACTGGAGCCAAGATGTTGGCCAAAGCCCTGATGACGAACACCAGGCTGAGGTAGAATTTTCTCCACAAACAATCCAGCTAGAAGTAAAGCACTTTGTTTTATTCTTGTAATACATGTGCTCATTTCTATTGGATAAGAATATAGAAATAAAGAACAATAGAATCGGTTCTAGCATTCATCCGCTTAAGTGATCAATTACCTTTTAATAAGCCCGAGTCGTTTGTCCACAAGAACCGGCACGATTCAGGTTCTCCTCTCAGTTGACGTTAGGACGTGAGGCCGCGGCTGGCCACTAGGTGTCACCGCCGACCTTCAGCAGCGTGGACTTGACGTTCCCCGCCGCCGCCGGAGACTCCGGAGCCGACTTAATGCAGCTGAACTGACCTCTGTCTCTCTTTCAAGGACCTTGACATGGGACAGGAACAACGTAACCGCCAAAGGTCTCCAGGATGTGGCTGATGCCTTGGAGAGGTCATGCATGTGCACACACACACGCACGCGCACACACACACGCACACACACACACATAACATATTGTGTGTCTGTGTCGTGTAGGAACTTCACTCTGCTGCATGTGTCCGGCCTGGCTGACATCACCCAGAGTTACCGCAGCAACCCCGAAAGAACCAAGGAGGCTCTGCACAGGGTCAGTGTTCATTGTTTACGCTCGTCTGGATCACAACAAGTTGAGAATGTGCTGTAAATCTCAAACGCACAATTGTATTAAGCCTAGATTTCGCCACTCTCTGCTGTACACCTCCGGTGTGTGTGTGTGTGTGTGTGTGTGTGTGTGTGCGTGCAGATTCAGCAATGTTTGGACAGAAACAACCGGAGACAGTCGGAAACGGTGGAAGCTCAGAAAGGGTTCGGAGCTCGCCAGTCTGAGAAGGTAAGAAGTTAAGCAACACATTATTAAGTTAACAAAACTCCAACGTAGTAAACTGAAAGTGTTAAAAAAAAAAAAGGGCTCAATTTAGGTGTCTTATTGATTCATTTCACGGTCAATTTCATAAGAACGCCATTACATTATAAGGTCCGATTAGCACATCCGATGGTTAAAAGAGATGTTTGCTGAGGGGTTACATGAAGAGAGAAGTCCCCTTGGTCTCCTTTTGACGTGGAAGCGCTCGGCCTGTTTCTTTAGCCACGTCTTTCTCGGTCGTCTCCCATTTCAGAAGGTCCAGGATTTGTGTCAGCAGCTGAAGAACAGCCTCCAACATCTAAACCACTGCAGCGTTCAGGAGGTCCAGGATGACATCGTGACTGCACATGAGATGCTGTACACCGCGAGGGAATCCTTGAAGGTTACTGGCTACTGAATGAATTTCGAATTATGTCGGGTTTTTTTGGACTAAATAATCACACACAGGCTCTGGAGTACTCTGTTCATTAAAAGTACATCCATGTGACTGATTCTCTATCCTAACGTCTCGTTGCATGCAGCTGCTTCCCTCTCTGCGCGAGGCCGGCAGGAAGTGTGCCCCTGATGGTGACTTGGTGAACTGCACCCTCGCCGACGCCGCTAATGCGCTAATGAACGAGTTCAACGGCAGTATACAGGTGCACGTTCAACGCCCGCTGTTCGCTGGGGTAACGATCGTAGGCGGTCACGAGAATATTCCAGAAACAGTCGTGTGTTAGATTCCAGAACAAGGTAAACGCCTTAACGGCATAACTCGGGCTGCGTAACAGCAGCGGTTCATCATGAATGCAGAAGAAATTTTTTGTTTTTTTTAAAATATGCATGTTTTGAGTAATCCATCAACTTAGATGACATGGTTGTAAATAGCCATCCACGCCTTAAATCTTTGGCTGCTTTTAGAATAACTTCTGTTCCCGTTAAGATGGTTCAGCTACTGTAGAGAAAAGGGCGCCGTCTCTCGCTCTTTAATCTCACGAAGTCCTCGGCGAGAACGACAGCTTTGTTTCTCCGACGCGCCCTGAAAGCAGCTCCGTATCTCACTCAGCATCTCGCCGTCGTAGACGAGCTTTGGCATGTTTGGCAGCCGTGTACAACCAGTATGGATCAACCGATTAACCAATGGATCCATATATATAAGGCGCTCCGGATTATAAGGCGCAGGGTCGTTTTTTGAGGAAATTAAAGCCTTTTAAGTGCGCCTTGGAGTGCGGAAAATGCGGTATATTTACTTTAATACCACAAGAGGGCGCCGCGTTTGTTTAACGACAGGCGGACAAGAGCGAGAGCCTTATTGTTTCATTAATCTGTCCGTTTAAATTGTTTGTGCTTCATCAACTAATGTTTCACATAACTAATGTGCCGCATCATAAAATATTTATATATTAATTTCAAACTTTTAAAAATTGAAAATTAAAAAACTTTATTTATTTATTGTAACTGACCTCTCGCGGCCCACCTGCAGTACCTTCGCGGCCCACCAGGGGGCCGCGGCCCACACTTTGGGAATCGCTGGATAACATCTTATAGATATGCCAAAGGCCCCGACACCTCAGCAGGACACACAGAATTTGTATCTTTTTAGTCACTTTTTGTAGCAATTCATTGTTTCTCTCTGGTCTCTTTGAAAGTCCGTTTGGTTTGAACAGTTCTTCAAAGGCCAAGGGGGGGACACTTTGGACACGTGAGCCTGTCCCAGAGGCGGGCTGAGCATGACAATATTATTATTCCGAATTTCAAATTTAGCACCTACGTATGATATTGCGCTAGTCAGACACCACGTCCGGCTTGGTCTGAGGCTGCTTCCTCGGCGGTTTCTGCCTTGTCTCGGTAATGCCCGCTCTTGGTCGCGCTTACAAACCCTTGTTTTTCCAGGCGTTGGCTCAAGACCTGATGAGGGGTGCAGAGGCGACGTGTCCACAAGCGATCCAGCGATCCAGGGTGTCAGAATGCCTGTCGGAGTGCGTGTCCAAGAGAAGTAGGCAGACAGACACATTCCTGACAAGAACCCTGGTGGAGAATATGGGGCCGATCATCAGCAACAAACTGCGGTAATAACTTTCATGTAATACAGCGTCGTTGTGGTTTTGGGGCTGAGCTCCATCTCGCCGGAATACCGTATGCCAGCCTACCCGCCGAACCCAATGCGAGCGGGACGGACCGCGGGGGTGGCTTCCATCGCTACCTGGTCTGTCCCGGACTCCCGGCACATCTTCAGGGTTTGCCAACTTCTGTCGAAGGTTCATCCGGAATTACAGCACGGTTGCTTCCCCGCTCGCGGCTCTCACCTCCTCCATATTCCCTTTCTTTGGACCTCTGAAGCAGAGAAGGCCTTCAAGAACCGTGTCCAGGTTCACCTTCAGATTGGTTTGTGGACTGCTAATGTTGCAGTCTCCCTCTTGGAATATGGCCTTTGCGCTTCTTTGCACCCAATGAATGGAACGTACCATATTTGGAACGCCGAGGGACGCTAATGAGTTTTTATTTTTGAATGGATTTTTATACAGTCTGACTTGTTTTTTCTGCCCTTTACTGGTCAGCAGAGAGAAACCACACTTAATACACACGATTGACTTCACTCAGGAAAATCAGAGGTTCCTGCCTATTTCAATACATGCTATGAATTGTGGGTAATTCCCTCAGGTAAAGTCTGTCAAAGTGTGCATAAAGGGCTCCAAATGTCTGCGTGGGAGACCTCATGTACTTGGTATTTTGACAGTGGGACGGTGGGACGGCCCTAATCCCCTAACTCTCGTTTTGGGAAAAAGATTATATATCTATCAGCTCCGTGTGTGTCTTCATTCACCTGTTGGGTGGAGTTACCTTTTAGGAACATAGATGCGTCCGATTACCCTTTAGCCACTACCCCAATATTACCTTTTGATGGCTGTAAATGAGTGGCTGATTCATTTGAATTGGTCTTCCCTCTGATGTGTGCATTTGTTGTCTCCTGTCTGCCTGTCTAGTGAACTGAGACAGACATTGAGTGTCTCTCTGGCTGAAAGCCTCATCGAACAGGTTGTTCACGATCTGACAACGGCGCAGCACAAAATGGTAAATGTGTGGTTTCATTTCCATTAGTGTGACTTAATATGATGTTGATTACTATAGTCCATCCATTTTATATTTATCATGGGAAATAAATCCTTTATTTTAACGTTAGTTAATAAGTTTATGACCAGCCGTAGATTTTAATAACACATGAATTTATCTATAGAATTTACATTGTAACCTGTAGTCCACTGCAGTCAATGAAGCACCTTGGTAGGATGGAGTTAGGCACGTTTTCACCTCCTGGTCATGAAGAGCACACGCTTATTATTGATGTTCACGTTTATTATTGTGCCTGTCATGGAACACCGTGGAAACAAGAAGTCTCAAAACATATCTTTACATATATATATATATATATATACATATACATTATGTGTATATATATATATATATACATATACATTATGTATATATATATATATATATACATATACATTATGTATATGTATATATATGTGTATATGTATATATATATACATATACATTATGTATATGTATATATATATATATACATATACATAATGTATATGTATATATATATATATACATATACATTATGTATATGTATATATGTGTATATGTATATATATATACATATACATTATGTATATGTATATATGTGTATATGTATATACATATACATTATGTATATGTATATATGTGTATATGTATATATATATACATATACATTATGTATATGTATATATATGTATATATGTGTATATGTGTAAATATATATATATATACATATACGTATATGTATATATATATGTGTATATGTATATATATGTATGTATATATGTGTATATGTATGTATATGTATATATATGTATGTATATATGTGTATATGTATGTATATGTATGTATATGTATGTATATATGTGTATATGTATATATATGTATGTATATGTATATTATATATATATTTGATATGTTCCACTCATTACTATTGATGTCTTTCTGTATTTACTATACAGGATAATCTTATAAAAGAAAATGTGTCTACTGCCCTGAACGTCGACGTCCCAGAGCTTCGACTGGTCCACAGTGACTTCCCGACTGATGACGTGAGAGACCGTTACCTACCTGGCCGTCCATCATTGTTACTCACTCATTCCTTTATGTGTCGCATTTACGCATCTTGTGCTTTTTCTTTCTCATCACCAGTACAGTCCGGCATTTTGGAGGAATAGTTTCCACTCCAAGAGCCTGAGGCCTGCTCCTTCAATTGAGAGTGAGATAAAACCACAATAACGATGTGTTCCTTCGTGTCTTTCCTCCTCCCGCTGAAGCCGTTTGCATTTGTGGGTGTCTGTGTTTCTTACAAAGCCACGAGATGCAAGTTGTAATAATAAAAACAATGTACTAAAAATGCGCTGTTGATCTGGTAAACGTGTTAGCAAACATCCTGAAATGTCTTTTAAGCTGCTTAATGTTCCTCTATGATCACCAGCAAGAACAATTTTGCAACTCACAAGGTACCAAAGAAACTTTGCTACAAACTTGCACCCAAAACATGATTTACCTCAGTTTCCATTTCAACCCATGACTATGAAACACACTCGATTCACAACTGACCTCTTGATCTCTTTCTATATATTGTAGTTATTATAAATGTCTGCCGTCAGATCCAATCACAAAAACTATTTATTGCTGTTTCGGCAGAAATTCTTTTCGGCCTTTCCCCAAAGCTGTTTGTCTTCACCTCTGCACGCCGCCACAGGGCCGAGGCCGAGCTCAAACTCGGTGTTCTCCCGGCTGAGCAGCACGCCGACCAACCGATAGGAGCTCCCGTCTCGCCTGCACACGTTCATTTAAATACATACACTTAAACGCAGCTTCTACAAAGGCTACCAAGTCCTCCTTTGGATTCTTAGCCCTTCAAACTCCAGCGGGGGGCCTCCAGCGACAGACGGGCCACGTGGGGCCGACCCCAGGTCCCCGATTACCGCAGCCTTTGACCACCCGATCGGGTAACGGCCGTCGGAGCCCCGGCGGGAGCAGCAGAGGCTCCTCCTCTCTGCTCCGCTGGAGGCCAACGCTGACACCGATCGATCCGGGAGGTGTCGCTGGGAGACACAGGAGAACCAGCGCCGGGACGGAGAGCGGTCGGGCCTTTCTGGGGTCTTCTTAATTGACTCTGGTGCTCGAATACGTTGCTACTTTTGTCCAAATGCAAAACACAAAATGAAACATATTTATAGTTATAAACCACCAAACAGATGCAATGACGCCCAATTTAGTGGACGTAGACGTACTGCCTGGAAGATTCAAATGGAGAAACATATTTTTGAAAATATACAATTTACAGCCCTGTTTATTTCCCCCCCTTTTTCGTCATGTTTTCTTTCTCATTTGCAGGCTAGAAACCCCTTTGTGACGCTTAATGTGCTTAAATCTGTTACTCCAGCCGTCAGGAACAAACCAACTCAGGCCGTAAACCTTTTACCTCGTGTTGCACGTCTCGTTTGACCCCTGGTCCTCCCCCCTGCAGGACGCGCCCCCTGGTGGACACACGGCCGTCTTTGGCCAAGTGGAGCACGGCCTGTTTACTCTCACATCCGTGACTTCCACCCTGGGAGAGACGAGACGGGGGGGGAGAAAAGATGGGGGAGGGGATGACGAGGAAACGTGGGGGTGGGGGGGATGTAGGACGCTGTAGCTCCCGACCCCCCCCCTCCCCCCCCCCCCAACCCCGCTCCTTTTGTTTGATTGGACGATAGCTTTCATTTAACAGAATAATGTGCCTTAAATTTACTGCTCTGCTTCCTCTCTGCATGTTTATGCTCGACTGATTATCTCCAAACTGCCCCCCCCCCCCTCTATCAGAGTCATCTGACACCCCCTCCTCCTCCTCGTTCCCCTCTCGTGTCTTTCGCATGCGGCTTGCCTGCCCTACATACAGGGCATCTCCGCAAAAAAAGCGCTCAGACTGCATGGGCCGGATTCGCCGCGTCTCCTCTCATCCGTCTCGCCGCTGCGCTCTCAGGCTTCCTGGATGCCGACTGGGAGCAGCAGACCAGGGACGCAGGAGCAGAGCGACAGGGTGGAGGAGGAGGAGGAGGAGGAGGAGGAGGAGGGAGAAGGTCCTGCCTCTCCCGGTTGCCGATGGCAACCCCGCTGTCAGTCCGTTTTCTGAGCCCCTCCCCCTCCCTCGCCCCGATCCCCTCCCTCTCGGGTCCGACGGGGAGGAGGCGGAGGGAGGAGGGGGAGGCGGCGGCAGCGGATGCTGCGGCAGCGGCAATATCAGGAGCGAGCGGAGCGTCGTTCACTCCTCCTCCCGGCCTCCCCCTCCCCCTCCCGCACTCCGTCCCCGCTCGAGCTGCAGGCGAGGAGGCTGCCGGCCGCGGCGGCTCACCCAGACGACGCGCTCCCGTCCCGGGCCGCGGCCCTAGCCCGGTCCCCCTCCCCGGCTCCGGATCCCCCGCTTCTCCCATGGAGCCTCTACCCACCCAGGGGCAGATTCTACGGCACTACACTGCCACCCGTCCAAGGCCACGGCGCACACACACGCAGCCCCCCTCCCCCAGGCCTCAGGTAAGAACACACACACACACAAACACCTACAAAACAGCTGTCAGTTTGCACGTCGTTTCTATTCATGCACGCGATTTACACGCCGGCTGAAGCGGGAGACGGATGAAGGGTGGAGGGAAGGGCAGTTTAAGTTGATGGGAGCTAATGGCACGACCACACGGGGGGGGGGGGGGGGGAGAAGGCGATGGAGATGGAGGAAACAACACAGTGGTTAAAAAAAAAAAAAAAAAGAGAAGTACAGAGCGCTCGTATGACCGTGATGCTGAGGCTAATGCAGCAAAACATCCACCACGTCCATCCCTCCTTCCTGTAGCAATGACGGTAGCCATCTTTATCTTTGCATCCTCTCGCTCCGTGTAGTCGTGCTCAGTGAAGTGTGAGAACAAGCCGAACCATTTTGGGAGTCGTGTTCCCTGCGTCCATCTCTCTCTCTCTCTGACTGACTCAGTTATTCATGTGTTCATATTATTGGGGGACTCTTTTCCTGTGCTCCACTTGTGATAACGGGGGGGAGGTTGACGTCTCTTCACCTGCAGTGACCTTGCGTGGGCAGATTGCACCTCGTGTGTAACGTAGAAGAGTAAATCATTTACTTTTTTGGTATTTGACTTTAATGTAAATTGTCCAACCAACTGGAGTTCTTTTTTTTTTTTTTTTTTTACAAATTCAAATACAAATTGAAAAGATGTAGATTCCCGTTAGGCTTTTAGCTTGCTAGCTTGATTGAAGAAGGGCTTCCATGACCATCTAGCGTTCCCGGGTGGAGCCAGGTCGAGTTGGCGAGTTGACCTGACGCCGACATTATTTCGCCCTAAAGGAGGAAGCGGCTCCACATTCATGTCGTCATTAGTCACGAAAGCTCTGAAAAATACATGCTTTCGCCAAAATAAATTACACGAACATTTGCTAATTAAAATGGCGGGCGTATCACCTGTTGTGATAGTGATTCCTGCAGGAATCACATAATCCTAAGACTCAGCACACCAAGAGAAGCCTGCGCCTGCATTATGTCGTCACTTCGCCGTCAGTTACATATGGCCACTATTTTTTTTTTTAAAAAGAAAAGTTTTTTTTTTTTTCATATTTCAAAATAAAATACACAAGTCCTACACCCAAATAGGAGTTATGTTTGTTGTTTTGATACAAAGAACACTGCCTATTTGGGGGGAAAAGGCAGCTCGGCATATTGAGCTGACGCCGTTGTGGAAAAAAGGGAAAAGATGCTTTTCTTTAAGCCTCTAGAACACGTGAAACACGTGTGCCGCTAAAAGCGGCTCTTTGTAAAGGTTCTCTATTGCGTCACGCCCAAATGGTTCTACACAAACGATGCATGTTGCCATTGAGCACATTGTTGTGCAACGACACAATTTCAAGACCGGACTTTTTTTTAAAAAGTAGTTCTGGGAAATAATCCAAATGGCCCCCGAAAAAATTGACGCTATTACATGTTTGGGTGCTTTCACCAAAAAAACATTAACACAATGAGCTTTTTTACAAAATAAAACTCAATGTGTCCTTTAAACCCGAGGAATCAGAAGACTAGAAATGTACCAGACTATAAGACAACAGTCTCGTATCACATGTTGATTTGATATCGATTTATTGGCCATCACTTATCGAATCATGTGAACTGTCCCACCCAGCACCGACTCGTCCAGCAGCAGAAAGATGGGGCTTAATTGTCGGGAATGTCTCTTTCTACCCATGTTGGGTTTGTGTTTGCGGGTCGGGTGGACTCGACAAAGACTGCACCAATCAGGCTCCATCACTACTGTGGGGGGGGGCTGAAAAACCCTCATGGACGTCTCTCGTCATTTTTTTTTTCCCCCCGCTACCGATACTAATCGCAGATCATCGAGGATTCCACATTTCTCGCCGTGGTTGTTACCGCAAAACCTCACCTCAGTGTCAGAGTTATTTAGAGTTTACAGCAAGAAAAAAAAAAGGTCAGTTGGTGACAAGAACGAAAATGGCATCATCATCTTCTTCCACGGTTTTCTTGTCTCCAGATGCTGTAAAGCTTCACCTGCAGGGCGTGCAGGGCGTGCAGTGTGTTGCTGTAGATGTCACTTTATGTATCAGCCTATGCATGGTGTGTGTGTGTGTGTGTGTGTGTGTGTGTGTGTGTGTGTGTGTGTGTGTGTGAGAGAGACAGGTGGCTGCGACGGAGGTGGCAATGAATAAGACGTAGAATAATGAAGATGGAGAAAAGTGCCGTGTTCACTAACAAGAAAAGAACCCGTTGTTAGTCCGAGCCTTTATTTTGGCAACTGATTTAACAAAGTTAAGGTCTTGACAGAAGAGTAGGTCATTTAGCCATTTGCTCACTGTTAGTTTGACTTTTTAGCCGTGTTGCGTGTTGCGTTGACTGATTAGAAGCGCGTTGGGAAATGTGAGGGGAGCCTGAAAGGCGTCGAACAGGGATGGCAACTCAACGCATGTTCAGTCACTACGGTCACAGGTGGTGCTTAATAGACGAGAATGAGCAGAGTGTAAATGGTTTAAACACACTGGGATAGTCTGGTACCAGGTACATGCCGACGCACACGATCAAAAAGTCACAGATTTTTGGCGTGGAAATGGGTCCAGTCCTGAACTTCCATCGTGCAAAATGCACTTCGGCCAGATTTGTGCGTTGGAGCTACGAAAAATTATATTTTGGTCCATGTGCAAAACATGGGCGGAAGATGGGAGCCCATTAATGTCCATTCATCAAAAATGCCCCAGACTTTACACACACTACAACGTCTTCACAGCATTCTGGTCTCTCGGAGGAAGTCTGAAAACGCCAAAAGGCTGAATTGGAATTTTTTGGGGTGTGATCCGTGACGTGTTCTGCACATGTGATGATGCCACCTCACATGGTTTGGAAGTTATGCGGATTGAAAATACAGCACAACACAAAAGGGTCTTTGGCCAATATCTTCTAGACAACAAATTCTGCACAATTTGCAAACAATTGAAGCCAGTATGTAGGAGGAGTTTGCAAAAAGTAGTTTTTTACTAAATTCAAAGTGGTGGGAAATAATTACAGGCAGAGCTCAGCGGTCAGAGAGATTTTTTTTTGTCGAACTAACGGAGCCTGACGTGTATCGGGAGCGACGGGTGTTGCTGATCCAACTTCGAGGGAGGGAGGGGGGGGGGGGGCTAAAGGTCACGGCAAATTGGTAATACCAAAAATGCAACCAAAGAGGAAAAACAGGAACAAATAGGACGTTGTCAGCTGCTCGGCCCTTAAAAAGGGAGTTTTTTTTCCGCTTATTGGATTTGACCAAGTTAAGAATATTGCTCACACGTCCCAACGGTCATCGCTTGGTCCACAGCAACTTTCCATTCATCAGAACGCATCACAGCGGTTACAACTATTCTGCTTTTTTTTTTTTTATTGTCAGATCATGCACAAGAACCATGAGATCGCATGCATTTGTGCGTCTGTCTGTGCTTTGTGCACCTCCGTGCATGACCCACCAGCCGCTGCTCCGTGTGCAGACACTAAAAACGGCAAACTAAACACGCGTCTTGCAGCGGAGCGCGTAGCGTGCTGCAGCAAACGGTGCGCTTGCTTTGATTGTTTTTGGACGTTGTGTCTGACTAACAGCTTTTGTCTAATAGAACTGCCCGGACACACGCTGGAGCGCCTCTCAGTCGCTAGGCTTCCAAGCTGAATATGAGGTGATGATTTATGTTAGAATGAAGAATATTTATACGGTATATGTACTGTTTGGCTATATTGTGTTAAATATAACAGCATTCTCAGAAAAACGAGTAATTGTTATGTAATGAGGCTTTGCAGAGTTTTAAAGATTCTCCTGAGCAACGATGTCGCCTGTTGTTTCTCTCTCTCTCTCTCACACACACAAAAACATCTAAACTATGATGCAAAATCTGCATTCTGATGCTGTTTTGTGGTGTTTTGTGTTTCAGGAGCCGGTTATAAAGGCGGAGAATGAGGCCAGTGAAGCGATGGGCAGAGTGGACGAAGGAGTAGAAGAGTTCTTCACCAAGAAGATCATTCCTGACCACCCGCTGTGAGTCGACCACACGCGCTTACAGACATGCGGACGAAATCTTTACCTGCGACGAGTCAAGAACAGGACAGAAGATTTATAAAGCCATGAGAATTTATGTGGAATTTAATAAACCTGACACATTCACATTCATATTTCAGCCTAAAATGCGGCACGCTATGGCTAATGACAACCAACCAACCGCTCACGGTTGTCATAGTAACCAAACACACTGAGAGTCTTTAGCAAGCAACGGAAATAGTTTGAATTGAATTCATTCTTCATTCACTGTGAGAGGGGAGCACACAGCGTCTTCTCATGTCATTTGTATTTTGTTTAATCAGGAAGACGAAACCTCTCTGGAAACTAAAATGTGTTTTGTTCCTTGTTGTGTGTAGAACGCATGCTGAATGTTTTATAGCGCTTAACAAATCCCTCATCCCCCTCCGTTTAATACCACGTAGACACACACACCGTGCAGTACGAAGTGTCACGCGTAAAGTATTCTGAGCATTGATTGCTGCTGAGTGTCCCGCTATACGCGTCCGTTTCAACGTTTTCATCGTCACCCCCTTTTTCAACAACAGCCGCCAAGCAAAAGCATCCGTTGGAACAGAACTCACTCCCCAAATCGTGACCTTCTGGTGTAAGTAGGGAGAAAACACGATTTGAAGCCTGAAACTGTTCCATCCCCAAACAGCGTGGGCGGCCGCTGAAATAGCAGCATGTCTTCCTGCATATTTACGGTCTTTGCACAAAATTGGGGATAGCGCTTCCGCTTCCACCGGCTGCAAAAACAGCAAGGAAGCCCGTTGCTATTGTGCTAGCTACTGTGCTGCAGACAGACTGACCGCTGGAGCAGGAAGCGGCGCCCGCCGAGGGATGTTTTTGCGCCGCGCGCTGTTTGCGTGGCCCTCGTCGATGTGCGTCTTGAGTCCCATAGCAGTAGTCGTAGTACTGAGTGTCTCTTCTTTGTCTGTTGCTCTTTCTGCTGTCTCCCTGCTGCAGAAAAGGCCGGTGGGAGGAGTCAATCCCTGCCCGAGCCACTCCCTCAGAATCAACCCCCTCTTGCTCCTCGTCTGACAATATCACCCCCACCACCCCCACCACCTCCACCTCCACCACCACCACCACCACCACCGTCCCCTCTCCCTCCTCTCCGCGTATTGACACATCCCTCCCATCCGCTGACGTTGCACCCCTCTCTGCACCCTCCACTTGCCCCACCCCCTCTTCTGTCACCAACACCACTCTCCCCAACAAAAACGTCAAGAAAAAGTTTGGCGACTTCTTTGCCTTCAAGAGGTCTCGGGCCGGCCGAGCCACCAAGGCAGGAGGGGGCGAGGGAGGAGGAGGAGGAGGAGGAGGAGAGGGGGTGAAGGTCAAAAGGACCTCCATTGCAGACCTCATTCGACCCCTCCGCGAGGCCAAAGACAGGGAGAGGGAGAAGGGGAGAGGGGCAAGGTCAGTGGAGGATGCTAACGTTTCTGATGATGCCGCCGTCACAGAAGGGACCGTCGCCACCGGCCAACGTCTTGCCGGCGATGCCAGGGGAACGACGCCGCCGCCGGCCACGGCGTTAACCACGCCGCCGGCCCCCAGTGAGATCCCTCCCTCTCGCGCCGCCGCCGCGACGCTTTCCGACCCGCGAGAAGAGCCGCCTCCCGTCTCACCGGGCCGCGGCCCCGCGGTCACCTCCCCTCCACCGGGGCAGGAGCGGAGCGGCGGCGGCGGCGGGCAGGCGAAGGAGATGAGGTTAGCGGGGACTCCGCACGGTGAGAGGCGAGCGAAGGTGACCAAGAGGTCACTGAGGGAGGGCAAGAGCCAGAGCCTCATACTGCTGACGGGATTAGAGCCCGAGGACAAGGACGGCAGACACAAGGTCAGTTTGATGACGCGCTCAAACGGGGAGGGCGGGGCAACGCTTGCATTTCGCTGGGAATCACGAATTAGAGACATTGTGATACAGGCGCTTGATCTGCACGCCTGCACCAAAGATGAGAGAGCACTGGTTTAATTAAAGGCTGAAGCAAACAGAAAAAAAGTCTTCAGTCTTAATTTGAAGCCGCTGAGGGTCTCAGCAGACCTGCAGCCTCCTGGGAGTTTGTTCCGGATATTCGGAGCAGAATAACTGAAGCTGCTTCTGCGTGTTTGGTTCCGTTACAACCAGTAAAATCCCGAGTACTGTCCTGCGTGTCTGGACTAGAAATGATAAGTGTTTTTTTTCTCCACATTTTCCATCTCCATGTACCGTCCTCCAGAAGTATGCGTCTGAGAGCACATCTAGTTTTGAGCAGAGACTTCAGGTGATGCTGCACAGAATGGGCGTGGCCAAAACCCCACCAGCCCAAACCAAGGCGAGCCAGGTAGGAAGTGGTGAAAAGTAACCCGTTAGTTTGTCCCGTTCTCAATCAGTTCTATTTTTCTTTCGTTTAAAAAAAATAGTTGCATTTCACCTCAAAAGAAAAAACAGGCGGCTAAACGGCCAAAATGCCGACCTTGTGGCTTTCAACTCACAGTCCACGAACCGATTGGTGACTTGGCCGACCTTTGCTTGTCGACTGATTATTAGCTAATTATAACTGTATGCCCCCGATGAACCTTTTAAAGTAAAAAAAAAAGAAGAAAAGACCACCAGCGAGAAAATTCATACTGTGCCGTCGGGTCAAACTTTATTATATCGGGTGGCACAATTGACCCGTTTAGCAGAAACTCAGACCACAGCAGGGCCTCCAGCAGGACACGTTACATCCTCTCCCTGGATTGCATATATTTAAGATTTAAGAATTACAAGTTCCAGAAGACTATTGATCAAACTTTCCATCATCTCTTTGTTTTGCTGCAGAACACAGAGGAGGACCTGAGAAAGGCCAACTCCGAAGGTGAGCTTACGTTTCAGTCATTATTGAGAACACAAATCTTAGAATCTTCAGTGTAATTCAGTTAAAGCGTACAAGAAATGCATTTCAAGTTTAACTTGTGCCAGCTGCTGTGGTAGTTCTAAAGATAATATTGTAAATGAAGCACAAACGTAACATTCTACATTTTATGAAATATTTCGTTTACATTAACGCTGTCGCTTCGACGCCTTCAGTTAATCCGACTCCCAGACTTTATTACATGTGCAGCTTGGATTCAACTGTACGCCACGTCTGTCCTCAGGCGCTATCCTGGACAAACCTGCCCCCCCTGCCACGCACAGCAAGCCACGAACCATGTCCACTTCATCAGGTACATATCTACTCTGTCTGGATAGACAAAAACGTTCCTTCGTTAACGTGAATCCGTGAAGATGAATCCGTTTTAAGGTGAGACACAAGGAGAGAATATTGTCATTGGGCAGACGACGTTATGTTATATTATGTCTGCTTTCGGACTGGAAGAAGAAGAAAAATACAAACTAAAAATATATTGTGGGAGTTTATTTGACCTCTTTGCGTATTTTCTCCTTTTACATATTAAAGAAAACGTTAATGTTCTAATATCAATAACTTATTTCTTTAAAGCTCTTTTTCAATTCATAAATTAATAAGTTATGAAATTTCCTGACCCCCCCCACGCTTTTAAAAAAAATTTTTTGAACCTTGTTTCCAGCAGACCCCAGGCATCCCGTGAGAGCGCTGGACACCACCCGCCCCGACTCCCCCCCTCCCCTGAAGCCCGTTCCCTCCGAGCGCCCCGCCGGGCCTCTGCCGCCCAAACCTGCCGTGAAGGCCAAGCCCCCGCTGCCCCCCCCGGCTTCTCCTGCCGGCCTCGCCTCTCGCGCCGGGAGCTCGGCGGGGAGGGTCCAGCTCAGAGCGCACCTTCACGACGGCGGGCCGACGGAGACGGCAGCAGAGGTAAGACGCGGCGCTCTGTCACCTGATCACCTGTCACTCTTTGTTTAAAAAAACGTCCGAAAACTGCAGAAACATAAAGTCAATAACAAGGGAGCGATGTTCTTGAGGCCTTTACTTTGTTGGTGCTATGATGACTGGTTCAAACGTACAACTGACGGGGTCAAATACTCTGAACATCATTCATACATTTGTAATGTGACGACATAATGGCTACAGTGACTAACGCAGACCACAAGAGGGCAGAATTCAGTCTTTTACTGAGGCAATAACAAGTTCCCGATGGTCACCGACGGAACATCGCTGCTCTCAGCACTTTGTCTTCTTCACATTAATCAAACTAAAAAACAGCGAACGCTGCTTGCGGAACTCGCACATTGAATGTGATGAAGGGAAGCCATGTTTTTCTTCTTCGTCATAATGCGGTTTTGAGCTGGAACACAAATCAGAAACACTTCAATGGTAAAAAAAAAAGAAAGTTGGCTTGATGATTTTGTGCGGGACAGTAAAAGTGTAGTGACATAAGACATGATATAAAATGAGAACGTGGAAACAGAATATGATTGACAAACATATTTCGTGCACCCACAATGCACCTGTAAACCTGGTGATGTCATTGGTTAATAAGAGCATTCAGAATCAACAACGTATTAGGTTTACACAACAATACGGTATCTGTGATCATTTCCCCTTTAATTAAAGTTGTTGTATGTCAAACTAAAGTGTAAATTAAACACACAGCTTTAGTATTCATGTCCTGTCGGCCCCTGTGATTGTCTGATCGTTTCCACCTGTGTCCAATCACCTGCACCTCACTAGTGTATTTAAGCCGTGTGTCTCTTGTGGCGTCATTGTCTATTGTCCCGGATGTTCCTTGTCTTCAGGCCCCTGGATGTGTCTCGTTCCTGCCTGCCTTTCCTCCCCCCCCCCCCCCCCCCCCCCCCCCCGGGACCTGTATGCGTTTTTGCCCCTCGGCCATTTTTATGTTGGAGTCTTTTTGTTTTCGAGAAGCGTCTGGGCTGTAAATACAAACATTCCCCAAACATCCGGGACCAAAGACAATGACGCCACAAGAGACACACGGCTGGTGATTGGACACAGGTGGAAACGATCAGACAATCACAGGGGACGACAGGACAAGGCAGGACGTGAAGTTACCCGGGGACACGAGTGGCAGAAAACTACAAAATAAGACAGGACGTGAACTGAACTGAATTTTGTTTCCAGTCAATCAGCTGGTGCAGGTTACAGGTATTAGCCGATAACATCCTTATTACCTCATTGAATTAACTTTGATAAAAATACATGCGATGATATTCTCTTAAAGCAAATATGGGAAACTGAAAGTAGGGCAGAAATGTCAGATCCATAGACGGCATGAACATAAACCTCACCGCAGGTACGATTACAAAAAAGCCCCGGTGAAGAAAGAGTTCAGATGGCCCCGTGGTGGAATATAGAACACTCTCAAGCAGAATGTTCAAAACAGAAGACGTCGGTACACAAGTCAAAGGTACATCTCCATATGTCCTGTGTCACATGAACATTGTGGATTCACAAACGGAGCCAGCGATGTGATATTCCGCTTCCATCCATGACAACATTGGGAACTATCCAGTAGGTTTCAGGCACGACTTTCATCGTCACATGTGTGTTTGGGTCATGAAGCACATGGAGTCGATCTGCTCATGCACTGCTTGCAGGATTGTTGGCTTAAGACGCCTCATGGGTCCTCCACATGTCCACGTTCCCTCTGGTCTCCCTCCGCAGAATGGGAGCCAGGGGCGTCTCCAGGGTGCCGACTTGGCCGAGCTGCTTCATCAAGCCCCGTCTCCATGGAGGTGTCCCGGCGCACAGGATCGTTCCGAGAAAGCACAATCGGCGACCGATGGTACGTCTCAATCCGAGTGTTACGGTTTGGGCGGATATGTTTAAATGAAACATAAAACTTGAACATTGAAACTTTTCAATTTGACACGTTGAATGTGTGTGTGTACCTCCAGAGAGTCTTCCTAGGACACGGCAACACGCGAAGGCCCTCCCACAGCGCAGAGCCGTGTCCGTCCATGAGGACGCTCTGGCCATGACTCAAGGTGAGGCTTTGCCTTTAGTAAAGATGGAAACGTTGAATTATAAGTATAACCGTAAGGTCAGGAATATGAAACAAGTTAAGACCAAACTACACGTTTATAAAAGGTTAATAGATATTTTTACACATCAGTTTTCGCTACTACGACAAAAGTTTAGAAGATTTGAGAATTTATTGGGGTTTTTTTACATTTGTTTGCCTATGTGAGCTTTACAATATGAGAAACATTACAAACAAAAACACAACAAAAAACATCAATATCGTAGTCATTATTTAGATCATTTTGATAATGATTGGATTTTTAAAGAAAGCCCATAGAGCCCGTCTTTACTGTAAGACCAGGCGTGATGGTAAACACATGGTGACTCGTTCAAACTTAACTTTATTTAACTGAACCTCAATATCGCTGCTGCAGGTCTTCTTCTTCTAGCATTATTATGGTGGCATCTATCCAATTCTTGCATATTTGCCAGAGTATTGGCCTTGGTTTAAAAACCCGAGTGTCACCCTAGTAGCCCCACTGGGAAACGTGCCACAGCGCCCGCACAGACTTGAACGGGTCGGCACTTAAACCAAACAGCGTGTACCAGGAGCATCATAAGCAATGGGCACTAAAACGAAAGGTTCATAATCTCTCTGTGTTTTCACGAATCAAAGAGGAACTTGGTCTTGAGGAACTTAATTCTTGGTTGTCTCCCTTTTAAAGAGCTGAAGGCAGTGTTACAAAGATCCCCCATCCGTTTCCGTGGAAACAGAGGAGACCTGCCCACCTGCACCGAAGATTCATCTGGAAGGGAGGAAGCAAAAATAGCTCCGGAGGGTGAGAGAGGTGTTCACACTTCAAAACAACTGAAGAGCATTTATTCTTTGATAGATTCGTTTCCTTTCGCTCTCCGTCCGTCCAGCCGGTGACGGGGGGAAACGGGAGCCCGAGGCGGAGCCGGGGAGGACGGGTTGCGAAGAGGAGACCCGGGGCCCGGGGCGTCCGTCCTCTGCAGCTCGGGGTCCGCAAGAAACGTTCGCAGCTCGGCCCGTCCTCGAGAGGCCTCCTGCCGCAACCGAGAGCCCGGAGAGGAAGCCCGCTTTTCCCGCCACGTGGGAGAAGAGGAGCCCGGTCGCTCCGCCGTCGCCGCAAACTTTCGAAAAGCCGACGCCGGGCGAAAAGAGCCCGAGCGCAACGCAAACCCGATCGCCGGAACGCCCCAGGGTGAGCCCCCTGTCCCACAAGAGGCAGAGCCCCGGCACGTCACCGGCCACGGCTGACGCGGGGGGAGGACGCGCAGTCTCTAAACCGCACACGATGAAGGCCGAGCCGGCAGACCAAAGAACTGAGCCGCCTCCGTCTGAATAGCGAGCGCTCAGGAGGAGCCACAGGTCTGTGAACGCGGGCGGGATTGCGACGTTGGGCGGGTGCACTTGATCCCAGGACGGCACGGGTGCCGCATCAGCCGGCGGAGAACCGCTGCTGTGTCCCACGACCGGGGGGGGGGGGGGGGGGGAGTGTTGTTGCACGTTTAAGGCGCCGAGCCAGCTTCAGCCGAACAAGCATCGGCAAAACGCTTGCAGTGGAAGTTCATCATTGTGTCAAACGACAGAGTGACGTCATTATGAGTTGATTCTTTCACTTTTCCTTCCTTGAATTCTTTTTGAATTTTTTTTTTTTCCCCCAAGGTGAGCAAGTTCCAGGAAAACGGCGTAGACATGTTTCGTTGTGACTTTGATTTTGGAAGTTGGTCTACATTTGCTCCCAGTCTTCCACTGTGTTGGTCATCTGTTTTTTTTTTTGGGGAACTTAAAGCCGGGTCATTGAACCGCTCACTAACACCACCGACTGCCGAGGACGCTGGCATGCAGGACCACAAGGCGGCTTGGAAGTTGTGCGCACAAACGGGCTTTGTCGTGATACTTTCGTCCGTTGGCTGTGGATTACTGCGCTCACGCTGGTCCCGATCCATGTACTGTAACAGCGTTTGTGCTACGAGCCATGCCATCTCTGGTAGGACAGACCATGTGACAGGAAGTAGTCTTTGCCACGTTCACGTCAGCCCACTGAGTAACACGTGTGATGAAGGGAAGCCATGTTTTTCTTCTTCATCCTGACGTGGTTTTGAGCTGGAACACAAATCAGAACCACTTCAATGATAAAAAGGCATGATATAAAATATCAGAATGTGATTGACAAACATATTACAGTGTTAGAAGGTGTTTAATATCCCTTCTCTTGCCACCCTATCCCCGTCCATCTTTAAACCACAGGTGAGACGGGTTGGCAGGGGGCAGAAAACCGATGAATTGGCCATTTCTGTTTATGGACCAGGTCCATTGGCTCCATCAAGCTCACGGGGAGAGATGTAACTGTACGTCAGGACCTCAGTAGTTCACCATGACAATTCCCTGTTATTGTTTAAGATCATTCTTTATATTCCGTTGAGAGAAAAAAAATAGACAAACGAAACAACGATACGTGTCTTATGCCACTTTCTTTATAGAAGGGCCAACAACTAAACGCAAGGTCCAGTTCAGTCAGTCGGTATATGATCGGTTCAAGAGCCTCGTCACCATATTTGGCTCAGTTGTTTTCTCCGGCAGGGGAATTATTCATTCAGCGGAACAGCACAAGACCTTCGACTTTATAAAGAAATCGTAAGGTGGTAACTGGGAGGTTTGAAACCAGGCAAATGTCCGGCTGTGTAAAGCTTAGTTTTTCATACAAATTATGCTCTTGCTATAAAAAATGGAAATGAACACAACATCTTTATAAAAAAATATAGTTTATCCAATGAAAGAAAATATGTCAAAACGTGTTTATTTTCTCACAATTTGTATACATTGAAGATGATGTCAAAACACAACCTTTGGTCCCGTTATGCCATCCATGCGATGAAAATATGTCCTGACTTGTTAAGATGTCTTTATATCCACCTTTTTACAATCTCACAGGGGTCACTAGAGTTCTGCATGCATCTGTTGACTCACATCAGCGTGTGACATTCAACTCGATTTAGGTTCCACCCTCCATCAAACAACCACACACGTAATCGTCCCATCGCGCGACGCCGTATGACCACACGACGATGTGCGACAGCGGCAGTGTGTTCGCTCCATCGAACTCTCAGGGCGGCTGTGATGAACCTGAGCCTCCGTCTCATCTCGGGGGAAGAGTTTACTTCCACCCCCCACGTTGCTCTCGGCCTTGCACGCACAGTATATGTACAAAGCTACATGAAGCAAATAGAAACAGAGCTATGAACAGAGTGTAAATCCATATCTATACATGTTAATGATTAAAACGATTACGTTGTGTCATGATCTCGTTGCCTCTTGTTTTGTTTAACGTGTTCCGTCGCTCCTGAAAGTTGAGACGATGATCCTCAACTGATCGGGGTTGCATTCGATGCAGACCTTTATGGATGTTCAGGATGTAGTTCCTGGTCCTACATTTTATTAGACCGCGGTGACATATTATGCAAAACCTACTCTTAGGTTAGGTCAATTATCTAATCAACCAATCACATGGCGGTTTCTTCAATGCATTCAGGGGTGTGGTCTGCTCAGTTACTGGGATTTTCACGCACAACCCTTTCTAGGGTTTACAAAGAATGGTGTGAAAGGGGAAAAACATCCAGTATGCGGCAGTCCTGCGGGCGGAAATGCCTTGTTGATGCTAGAGGTCAAAGGTCAGAGGAGAACGGCCCGACTGATTCAGGCTGATAGAAGAGCAACTTTGGCTGAAATCACCAGTCGTTACAACCGAGGTACGCAGCAAAGCGTTTGTGAAGCCACAACACGCACAAACTTGAGGCGGATGGGCTACGACAGCAGAAGACCCCCACCGGGTGCCGCTCATCTCCACTACAAATAGGAAAAAGAGGCTACAATTTGCAAGAGCTCACCAAAGTTGGACGGTTGAAGACTAGAAAAATGTGTCCTGGTCCATCAACTGCAAGATGCTTTCCTACCAATATGGGCCGACGTTTCTAAAGAACGCGTTCAGCACCTTGTTGAATCAATGCCACGAAGAATTAAGGCAGTTCTGAAGGCGAAAGGGGGTCAAACACAGCGATAGTGTTCCTAATAATCCTTTAGGTGAGTGTATATTTGAGTGTTGAACAGAATCAGATGACTTATTGTTTTTGCCAGAGAATTGTCTTCAGTTTTTTTTTCTTTTTTTATAATGCCAGACTGATATTATTTTAGTATCAGGAGATATATTCTTCAGCTCACTATTTAAATGTTTACTTTGCCAAGACCTCTGTATTTTTATTTCAGACTTTCACTTTGGATACTGTAAAGACAAACTTTGATTAGTCAGTTGTATTTTATTAAGACCCATTTTGAGTCCAGATTGGAGGATTTGGTTTCTGACTTTGCTATTTAATAAACCAAGCAGAGCTGGTTTGCACTTTAATAACTTCCAATGGCAGAATTAGTGTTAACAATTTAACTCCGAATAAGTGTCAAAAATGAATCTGCTCAGCGTTAAAAACACTCTACGTAGAGTTAAACCCAACACCGAGAAGTTTGACACTGGTGTAGAGTTACATTTCAAATCTATTAAAAGAGTTAATTTAACTCTCCCAAGTGTCGCAAATAAATCTGATCAGTAAATTTACTCTATGTAGAGTTAAAACAAGTGTGAGACTGGTGTAGAGTTAAATGAACGCTTTAATAGATTTGAAAATTAACTCTACTAAGTGTCGCAAATAAATTTGATCAGTGTTAAATAAACTTTATAGAGTTAAAAACCCAACACCAACAAGTGTGAGACTGGAGTTGAGAGTTACATTTCAAATCTATTAAAGAGTTAATTTTAACAATACAGGTCTAATACTGAATAAATAAGACAGTTTAATGCTAAACATTTTCCTTAAATCGTAATTTACACTATAACACACACCATAGTCTTGTACAATCATAGCTGTGTTGTATTGTTTACATATCACGTTAGAAAAGGTGACAGTACGCGACCAAAATACATGTTTCCATCAGAATAAAAGGCCGTGTGAGACTGATGTGCTTTCACCAAAGTTTTGGTTACATTTTTTAAGTTTTTAACAAGACTTTTTGAAAAAACAATGTTTGGCTTCAAACCTCATACACCAAACATGGAGGAGAGGGCCTATTTTTCTTACAACAACTGGGATAATGAACTAAAAAATGTCACTTAGGTATCAACCGTCTGGTTGGAAATACCGTCTTGAAAAGGCTGAAATGCTTTAAATAGCAAACCATGCCTTCAGTTACACGAGGAGAGAAAACAATATATACAATCTGTAACAACGGTAGGAGACAGTGCCAAACAGAACAATCACTGTCGAAGAGATCCCCAAACATAAGAGGTGTGTTGCCTGACCTGCATTTAAACCAAGATCATTGCTATCATCCATTTTTAAAGCCGATGGACGAGTTTTTCTTTCCAGGTATCCATAATTGAAGCGATGAATCAATCCGTTCACACAAATTAGTGGCTGTAACTTCCTTGGTATTAACCAAGTGCTGGTAAACAAGTTCAAGCTCAAATTGACCAACACCTTTCCAGGATGTCATGCATTATATCCACAGCAAAGTTATCACAAATATGGTAATAACTCAAGTGGTTTAAAAAAAAACACTCTCTCCTCAACCCAAAATGTGACAATAATTGTCAATTTTGTCAACACTCAAAAAGTGTTGAGAATAAAGATCTTTAGAGTGCAATACAACACCAGGTTGATCTTCAGAAAAGATCCCTTGGAAAGCGTCCCTTTCTGCTAAACAAACACGACAACAGTATTTGGCCCTGAAAGATTCAACAAATCCAAATAGACCATGAAGTGCAAGATTGTCTCCTGTGATCTGCACTACACGTCCTCTTAATGGACTATCAGATACTGGGGTTTGTACACCATCTGTTTCCAAACATTTCAAATCCTCCACTAGAGGCTTCAGAATGGCATCAAAACCATACTTTTTAATGTCATCGGTGTGGAAAAGCAAGAGAAGCTGAAAGTTCATCAGTACAGAATTCAATTTTGGGGGGGGGGAGGTTTCTCAAAATAACGTACATGCAAGCCAGTTTGTGGCACCCTGTTTTGGGCCCTAAGGGATTGGCCGTCTCGTAGTACAGCTGGAGCTGTAAAGCCTTCTTCTCCAAAGAAAATAATCGATTACTTTTCACATATGCGCCATCACCAATGTCTTAGAAGCCATCTTTATGTACTTGTCTGCTGAAAGGCCCCCAGTATTTCTTTATTACTAAGCATAGACTGGATAGTTTTGAGGACCGGGACATAGACAAACTTGTCTGTAACAGAACCCTGACTGTACATCCCAGTTGTTTTGTCAAGCCTGACATCAAATCTCACACCTAGAACGTGTTCTACTGATCTACATTGGTCTTAATGTGCCGAAAATGATGTTTTTGTAGCTGGTTGTCATCTACGGTCCACTACAGTTACATAAAGTTGTCGTTTGTGTTTTGACAACGTTTTATCTCATAATTTCGACTTTCTATCCCCTTTCTTCAGTGCGGAAATGGGCTTCCATAGTTGTGTGAATGCATCGCTCCAGCCAATCCAAAGACGGGGTTTGTAACCAATCAGGTGTAGATACCATGGTGACTGGCCCCGCCCCCTTACTGTCAGAAAGAAAAACAGCGAACGCGTAGAAAACTCCTTCGCTCGCGAGCAGAGATTCTCCTCGCGAGCGAGGAAGTTCATGGTTCGCAAGCGAGCAAATAACTCGCTCGAGACGAATTTTTGCTGGCGGATGTTTGATTTACGCGCGCGCATCAACCTGATTTGATGCTTTGTCTTTAATAGTGTTATTACATAGCTGCATGGTAGTTGAGGGTGTGTTCTACTGACAAAATACTTCAAAATACAAATTCACCGACCAAACCATAGAGGATTGCATCAGTATCATGGATTAAATCCATACTCTTTGACAACATAACCGTGACTTTTGCAAGGTGCCAACAGCTACTGTGGCGTACGTGAGAAGGACGCCATTGAAGATGGCGCCGCTGCTTCCCTACAGCTAAGGGCTAACACATGCTAATAGACATTTTTAAACACATGACATGCAGTCAACTGAATAAACAAACAACATCTAAGTCGACCTAACATCACAGCACATAACATAACGAAGTGATTATACTTTTCCTTTATAATTAGATCAATGTATAGGAGCCAGATAAAACAAGGAGGTTACGCAGGGCTACTAGCATTCTAGCTAGCGCTCAGCAGTCGGTCTTTCTTAGCAACGTAACATTAGCTACAAAACAAAACCCAGTAATTCATAAAAATATTAGGTAGTTAAATCCGATCATCTAAAATTGTTTATTCAAATTTACCTAATGCACTTGACCGGTTACTGACCTGAGAAAAATAGAAATCAATGACACAGGCAGACGTGTGGCTTCTTCCGTCAGCGTCTTCTCAAGCAACGAGACGCTGCACTGCCACCTACTGGCCATAGATAGCACCACACACCGTGAAGACATGTTCTTCATTCCAAATGAATACAAATTAAATACAAATGTGACCATGCATTTTGTGTAGCGTCACAAGAACATGGATCCGTCATGCCTTGTTACCACTGTGCAGGCTGCTGGTGGTGTAATGGTGTGGGGGATGTTTTCTTTAGGCACACTTTAGGCCCCTTAGTGCCTATCGGGCATCGTTTAAATGCCACGGCCTACCTGAGCATTGTTTCTGACCATGTCCATCCCTTTATGTGCACCATGTACCCATCCTCTGATGGCTACTTCCAGCAGGATGATGCACCGTGTCACAAAGGTCGAATCATTTCATATTGGTTTCTTGAACATGACAATGAGTCACCAGATCTCAACCCAGTAGAGCATCTTTGGGATGTGGTGGAACGGGAGCTTCGTGCCCCGGACGTGCATCCCGCAATTCTCCATCAACTGCAAGATGCTATCCTATCAATATGGGCCAACGTTTCTAAAGAACGCGTTCAGCACCTTGTTGAATCAATGCCACGAAGACATTAAAATAGACACGAGACAACGGCGCAACCCTGAATGAAGGATACGCGGTTTGAAGATGGATGGATGAGACAACAACAATTTTCTTCACATTTAATACGCCATAATCGAGCGGACGGTTATACAATAACAACGTGAAAGACTTTCCCTTTAAAATAATGTGTTTCAGATTCTCTTCGTAGTCAATATAAGTAATTATGTATTATAAGTAAATATTTCCTTCTACTTGAATTGTGATTTATCTTTCTACAGCTTCGCCTGTCACTTCTGAAAAATAAAACATCTTTATGTAAAACAGCAGACATCTAAAATCCCCAAATACAGTTGTCACAAACCGACAGTGGAGCTCTTTGGCTTTAAAAACACCACCTCTCCTCCCGTGTTGAGTTGAAACTAAATAGTTGCGGAGCGAGAAATAGTCAAACAAATGGCCGCAGTGTAAAGTGTGTGTGTAGCGCTGATTGAGAGATGCTAACCGACCAATCATGTTCAGCTATTGTTGTTCCCAATAGAGCCAAAACAACAACAAATACGCAAGTTTGCAATCTTTGAACATACGTAACTAATACTAACGCTCATATTAGGCCATTTACAAATCACACGATTATTCTCCACCTCTAAAGGCGTAATAAAGTATCTCCGTCGTTGTGTTCATGGACAGGAAATGTGGAGCACATATCAAAAAAAGCTTAAAGTTCCATGTACTTTTCACTTTGACTAAACAAATCCCATCTTTCTGTAACTCGCTTCCCAATAAAATAAGTAAATAGGAGCTGATTGGACCCCGCGATGTGAATAAATAGAATAATGAGACCGGTCTTCTCTTGCAGGAATGACGCGTTTCTGCTTCTCGTCACTCATTCTCCTCTTCGCTGTCTGAATGAGCCGGCTCCTCTGGCTGGAACAAAGGATTGTGGACCAGGTTGTGTAGATCTCCCGGAGAGATCTCGCTCATCTTCCCGTCCATGCCGAGCTGCATGGGCTGGATGAAATTAGTCCTGCGCGAAGAAGAGAAATGGTTCAAATGCAACCGTGAGTCCACTTTGTGATGACAGACCCGGTATTTGCACAACGGTTAAAAAATAAGATGGTACCCGCCACCGAATTAATTTACAGATTGACAAACAAAAGGGTCCCACCTAACAACAGTACAGGGACAGTATAATCGACGTTACAATTAAGGGCGAAGACTTTCTATATGACGGTAGAGGTGCGTCTCCAGGAAATGACGGTGAATGAAACAAGGCTGTATGTTTGCGTGTGTCCTGCTCTTATTAACCTCGACAGTCTGTCGAACATGCGGACCAGCTTCATGGCTTCGTACTCCTTCTGTTCCTCGGTCATTCCCTCCATAGGGTTGGGCTGTTCTTCTTGTACCACTCCTGTTATTGGGTTTATACTAGAGCGGGGAAAAAGACAAGAGAGAAACATCAAAAGGCACAGAAAAAAAAAAGCAAAAATATATGTTTTTCAAAAGAAAAATGAACAGTTAAGTCTGCAAGGCGTAGAGGTCAGTTTGCGACCTTTAAATACAGACTACAAAACAGTTAAGGGCCTCAATTGCAGAGGATCATTTTGTAGTTGCCGGGTGGAGAGGTAGTGGATCAGGTGTCAGGAAGTCACCGATCCATCATCAACTGCAGAGTTTACCTCGGAAAGCTCTTGATCAAGTTAAATAAATAATAAAAATAATATCAGCTATTTTATTCTGGACAGGAAAACCAGAAATGATCTTGATGTTTCAAAATAATTGCATTATAATAGAAAAAACGTTTTTGTAAAGCATTGGTCGAGTCCATCAGTTGGGGCTGCACCATATATGTTATAAGAAAGGTCCATTTGCGTTTGTAGTACTGACTGTGCCTTGGCCTCCGTGTACTCCTCTGTGTCGGACTCCTCGTCCTCAGAGTAGACCCCAGAGTCTCTGCCCCCCCTCAGCAGTCCCCGAGCAGCCAGCAGACCTGCAGCATTGCCGTATCCGGTGTACTTAACGAACCTAGAAACTGCAGAGGACCGAACACGGCGCTGTTCACCTGGAAGTGTTTCAACCTCAGTTCAACAAGACAGCGGGTTCCCAAAGTGTGGGCCGCGGCCCACCAGAGGTACTGCAGGTGGGCCCGCGAGAGGCCAATAAATAAATCAAACGTTTTTCATTTTCAATTTTGAAAAGTTTGAAATTAATATAAAAATATTTAGGATTTGAATTACGTGTTATTCTTTTATCTGACCTATTTTTGATCCGTATCATGGTCTTAACATTAGGGTTGCAAATTTCTGTATTTTACTTAAAACGATTGATAATTGATAAGATACATATCCCACATCTTTTTGTCATTTTGAAGTATTATTTGAACAATTCTAGCGGCACATTAGTTGTGTGAAACATCAATCGATGAAGCACAAACAACTCAAACGAACAGAATAATAAAACAATAAGGCTCTCGCTCGAAACGGCTGCTCTTTTCCGCGTGTTTTGATCGGAGTCGTGATTAAAGGTCCGGGTGGGCCGCAAAAGATTTTCCAGATTTCAAACTGGGCCGCGGCGTTCTTGAGTTTGGGAAACCGCTGCAACGAGACCTTGTTTGAAGCCATCACCCTTTAGACCAGGGGTCTCAAACTCGCGGCCCGCGGGCCAATTGCGGCCCTCGGGACGATATTTTGTGGCCCCATCCTTAATATGAAAGTGTAATGTTAGTGCGGCCCGCAAGTTTTATACTGTAACCCCATTGTCAGCTGCTGTGTGGGACATGTTATGATGTTCTGGTTTCCTACTGTGTGCTTGTCCAGTGAACGTGGCATGCGTGTGACTGACATGGGGGGCGGGTCGTGTGTGTGTCGGCCGAGGTGCAGAGAGCAGGAGGGTGAAATTCAGTTTCCTGCCCTCTTTCGCGCAGGTGATCATGTGACTAACCGTTAGCATCGCTCGTTTAATAAAGTTTTCCTTTACGACTCACACTAACAACACATGAAGCATCTGACGTCACCGACGAGCGTCTCCGTCCATCACTACGCAGCTTCGATTCACGTAACTTCACGTTTGGCTATAAAGGAATTCCACGGTCACATGACCTTAGGTCTCCCCCGCTGAGTTAAAGGAGGACTAGTGTTGTGGTCTCATTCGGACCGATCCCCCAGGGTGGGGTTCAATGACTGCTTTTGAAAGTGAGTGTTAAGTTGTGCTATTGTCGACCATGCCGTTCGGACGCTAGTCTGGCCCGCGTTCGGTTGAAGCGGGCTGCATCTGGCCCGCAGCTGATTTGAGTTTGAGACCCCTGGTTTAGACCATAACACTAGCCGAGGTTTGTGTTTTTAAGATTTGATCCTCACAGCACAGCTAGTTTTGGAATGATCACGTTATACAAACATTGAAAGAAAGAAAGCGACGTATAGGAATTTCCCTCACCACTTTCCTTGCAGAGGACAAAGAGGAACTCTGCAGCACAGTCCTTGACATCGGTGTCAATGGACGTCATGATACGGACTAGCTTGTTCCTCAGCGCGCTGCCCACCTCTGGCCTGTTGGTCACATCGCGCAGTGGAGGCAGCACCTGAACGCATACGAGCCATCAAAACTCATCGCCCGACTCCTCGTCGTTGGAAAATCTTTCCCCAAGCCCAGAACCGACCTTTGACCTGAGGAACTTTCTGGTTTCTCGGTGAATTCGGGCGCTCTCAGTCAGCAGGTTTAGAACCGGGAGAAGGGTTTCCTTCAGCTTGTGTCCCTGGGAAGAAAGACGAGGAAAAAATGATTTACAAGCCGTCGGATCGTCCGCGACGTCTCAGACGTTAAAGTCTAACGTTAGTGGTAAAGATCATCCTCCCAGAAAACTTTGTTTACTGCAATAAAAGTTACGCTTCACACCTTCGCAGTAATGATAATTGTATCCGAGGTAATGAACCCACATTTGCACCGGAGCGTCTCACCCGGTCAAGTGTTTTCTCCATAAACTCCAGCAGCATGTCGACAGCATCCACGTTGACCCCCATGTACTCAATGGAGCCCGGCTGCACTTTGGGGACCAACAGCACATCCAGGCAGGGCAGCGGGAGGTTTCCCAGCAGGTTGACAGTGTGGCTGAGCTCGAGAGGAGGAGAGTAAGGGCACCGCGTCAAGTAAGGGCGACGGCTACACGCACGATTAAGAGAAAGAGAGACGCGTGCACCTGTGAAACTCATCAGTTCGCTCCTCTCCGTCTGCGCGGCTCATAAGACAGTGTCTCAGCATAGCTGCCAGATGTCTGTACTCTGCCATCTCTTCCTTCACATAAGAAAATGAATCCTGTTATTTACCGATTAACTAGTTCAAAAACGCTAAAATTCACAACGGGCCCCAAAGAGAAAACCTAGCGGCCCCCGACCGTCTGCGGTACCTCGTCGACCTGCCGTCTGCTCGCGTCGAACGTGACCGTAAACAGTATCTTCAGTATCTCGATGGCGAGTTCCGTCTGCTGCCGACTCAGTGGCGGCAGTTGTTCGGGTGGGACGTCCTCGGACCCTCCCCTCGCCGCCTCCAGTGTATCTGGCCAGCACAGACCCAGGGTGGCATCCAACTGGTTGCCTGGAGACACGCGGAGGGGAGGCTCTTTAAACCCCTTTTTAAATGCGCGTCTTTTATTGTTTTATCTTTATAGATTTATCATGAACAAATCCCCATTAGTTTCACACGACCATCATTCGTTACGTTGGAGACTCCATGTATATTCATCGACAATCATTTCTAAACAATAATAATAATAATAAAGACACAATCATCTCCAGAGTTGTACCGTGATTACACAACCATTTGTGCGCTAATGTGTATTTTGCATGAAATGAATCCAAACATCGCGACACATGATGGTGTCAAATCTAATCAGAGCCCAATGGTGCAATAAAACTTGAATTCTGGGTGTTTTTGAGCCATTTGTGGCTCAGATAAATCCAAGTGAACTGAAGCTCCAATCTCGCCTGTGTTCTGTGGGTTTCCGTTTCTGAACTCACCACGAGTCAGATAGGTCGCAGATGGTCGCTTACGACAACTTGCACAACTTTGTTTGCCGATAAAATGAACCCGGCGTTACGTACACTGGTCACACGTTGAAGGGGTTACCTAGCAGACTGATGCCGTGGAGCTCCCGAACTAGCTGCGCCCTGACGTCCACCCTCAATGCGGTCAGCAGGAAGGTGATGCGCAGGTCAAAGAAGCGCACCTGGACGGAGAGCAGACGCACGGAGGCTTCTTTCATCTATCCGCTGACTCCTCTTCAGAGATTCTTTGAGAGGCGTTTTCTGTCTTGTAGGTTTTGTATCTAAAGACTTCTTTTGTGCATGTGTCTTTCAAAGTGTAAATAATATCCTAAGAATCATATTTGCATTTAACTCATTTGCAATAGCAAATTCCTAAATGCAGATTGTATGGGTATATTCAGGGTAATGAAGCTCTTGGTTAATAAAAACTAAAAAACATGTTCAAATATTGGAAACTGGTTGCTTCATTACCCTGTTTCCTTTACAGGTTGCAGCAAAACTAAATGGCAACGGTCAAAGTGGAGAACTTGAGGCTTCAAACCATAGTCACAAAAAACAAAGGGGGACTTTAGGACTACGACGAAGTCGATGGAAATCAAGTGATTACTTATTTGAGTATTTCCCGAAACTGCAGCTTCCATACTTCTAATTCGACTCGCACATTGAAACATCTACGCTCGCAGTTGAAGTCCATACCTCATGGATCCAGTTGGGATCATAGCACTGCTGCAGCCTCTCTGCCAAGCCTTTTATCAGCTGTAGATCCGCTGCTACCCCCTGCAATTCATCCATTCATCCACCAATTCATCCATCCATTCATCCACCAATTCATCCATCCATCCACCAATTCAGTCATTCATTCATCCACCAATTCAGTCATTCGTCCATTCACCCATCCACCCACCAATTCAGTCATTCATTCATCCATCAATTCATCCATCCATCCATCCACCAATTTATCCATCCATTCATCCACCAATTCATCCATCCATCCACCAATTCAGTCATTCATTCATTCATCCATTCATCCACCAATTCATCCATCCATTCATCCACCAATTCATCCATCCATCCACCAATTCAGTCATTCATTCATCCACCAATTCAGTCATTCGTCCATTCACCCATCCACCCACCAATTCAGTCATTCATTCATCCATCAATTCATCCATCCATCCATCCACCAATTTATCCATCCATCCATCCATCCACCAATTCATCCATCCATTCATCCACCAATTCATCCATTCACCCATCCATCCACCAATTTAGTCATTCATTCATTCATCCATCCATCCACCAATTCATCCATCCATCCATTCATCCACCAATTCATCCACCAATTCATCCATCCATACATCCACCAATTCATCCATTCATCCACCAATTCAGTCATTCATTCATCCACCAATTCAGTCATTCGTCCATTCATCCATCAATTCAGTTATTCATTCATCCATCCATCCATTCATCCACCCATTCATCCATCCATCCATCCACCCACCCATTCATCCATCCATCCATCCACCCACCCATTCATCCATCCATCCATCCAGTCATTCATTCACCCATGCATCAATTCAGTCATTCATTCACCCATGCATCCATCAAAAAGATGCCTTTTATGAGCACAGACCACATTCCACTTAACGACGTGAGGAAGTGATGTCAGCGTGGGAGGGGCCACACAGCGGACTCACCTGCCCGGTCTCGTTGTGCAGCAGGATGTTAGAGATGGACTTGAGTGACTCGGCAATTACTTCCTGGTCAGAGTTCTCCGGCGGAGGGGAGACTTCCTTTACCTCTTCGCTGGACACCTGCGCTGCGCCTTTTCCTCCTCCGTCTTCACCTTCCACCAGGGGGAGAGGGGGAGAGAGAGAGAGAGAGAGAGAGAGAGAGAGAGAGAGAGAGAGAGAGAGAGAGAGAGAGAGAGAGAGAGAGAGAGAGAGAGAGAGAGAGAGAGAGAGAGAGAGAGAGAGAGAGAGAGAGAGAGAGAGAGAGAGAGAGAGAGAGAGAGAGAGAGAGAGAGAGAGAGAGAGAGAGAGAGAGAGAGAGAGAGAGAGAGAGAGAGAGAGAGAGAGAGCGGCAAAGTCGAGAAAGACCCACAACCGACCTCTGTGTAGACCGCTTGTAGAGTAAGAGGTTGGGACCCACAAACTACAAAATAATGATGTCTGCCTTCCATTAGGATGAACTGCATCCAGGTTCCTGGTAGCGTTGCTTCCCGGGGACACGTAAATTGTGAATGAATTGTGATTGTATTACTCTTTACCAGTCTTTTGACTGTGTAAGGCTCTTCAATACTAGGTTGAGAGGAGCTGCCATACACAGAGACACCTGCCCATTAGGACTCATCTAAGCATCCACACCCATCAATACATGACGGCACCGTCTTCGGGAGCAGTTTGTGGTCTCAAGGAGGAGCTAGGAATCAAACGGCAGATCTTTTAAAGGGGGACAAACCGCTCTCCCCCTTTACGAGTCGCGGTTGCCCGGCTACGTAATTGAAAATTGCCATATTTAACGTTAACGACATCTTCTCTGAGTGGTTTGCAAAGGAAAGCAGCATTCAAACAGCCGTTTCAATTAAATTGAATTTGAATGCATTCAAATCAGAAATTTGCACCGAATCTACATGTTTCACTTTAGATTTGAGAAGACTTGGTGCATTAAAGTGAATATTTTATAGGGCGAAATCTTTGGAGCTCTGCAGAAACGTGGGGAGGGGTCGGCGGGAATTACCTTGGCCCTCCGCCGGCTGGCTGTCGGGTGGCGCTGCACTGCTGACCACGGCGATGCCGGCGTAGCGGGCGAGAGTGGACATGGCGGGCAGGGTGATGAAGGGCTCCAGGCAAAGCTTGTCTCGGGACAGGATTCGGATTGTTTCCAGACAGGCCAGCTGACAAGAAGGCTGCAGCTCCCTGTCCAGGAAACCCAGGACCAATCCACCTAAAAGCTACATCACACAAGGAAATGAAAGAATTACATTACAGGCAGACATATTGAGACAATTTAATACGTCATTATTGAAATTTAAATACTCCTGTTCTGAAAGAATAGATAATAAAATTGAAATATCGCATATCTACGTGGTTCTCAACATGGGGACGGCTGAGGTAGGTGTAACTATGGTGACGGTGCTGACGGAGCTAAAAAATGGGGCACGCTCACGTGCATTTGTATAGATTTAAGTGTTCTGTGGTAATTCAGGTGGTTTTAACAATAGAACACAAGGCGAATATGTAGAATCTACAATCTAATGAATAATAAATGAACCGGGTTGCAGCTGGATAAGAAAAGCTACTCTACATGGTACAATGTACCGGACAATATTAACACTTTTCTGCCAAAGTTTTTCACGTTTGTTTCATTGCATTTAGTGACTAGTTTGCTTTTCAAAACGTCGCCGTTGTCGGTCCGTCATACATTCGTGCGTCCTCATTAATCTGATGTGCGTTCATCAGTGAAATAATGCCCGTTAATGACCCGCTCAGATTACATCACCCGTGCTTAGTATCAAAGACTAAGCACGCTGATCTGGAGCGTCATGGCGGTATTCAACGCCGCGCAGCACACGTTCATCCAGATTAGACCTGGCCGTTGACGCTCACGTTGGTACGAGGGTTCAGCCACACGCGGGTGAGCGTCTGATCAAAACGGCCTGTTGGAGCGTTTCAGAATTTGGCAGCATTGCCACGAAATTGTAGAAGTAATTTAATTTAATGGCCATAAAAAAAAAAGAAAATCTGATACGGGTTCAGATTCTCACCGCTGCTGCACGAATCCACCCGCTGAGCATGTACGACCTTTGACCTTTAGGTACTTTCTGGACTTCCTGAAGTTAGTTATCTAATATTGGAACCCGGCAAAATATTAATAGAATAAGAAAATAAGAAAAGGAATACAGTCAAAGCTTGACATGTGCTCTCAAAAGCATTGTTACGGGTAAGTCTCGTCTTTTCTGTGGTGACCAAAATCAGGAAATTACTTAAATAACTCTGTTTGATACCCGAAACATTATTAAGGCCTTAAATAACCGTTTTATATTTAAAGATACAGTGAAATAATGTTTTTATTGGTTCAAAATAGGTTTTCCATTGTTAGCATTGGCCTTTGAGGGTCAACATATATGAATTTGAAGCACTTTTATGGAATATGGAGTAACTTATGTATCTAATAGTCATTGTGCACTATGAGCAGCAGTGCGTTTACATGATTAAATGGTAAATTGACTTTCACTTGGTGCATTGGTGAAATATAATAATAAAATAAGGTAAAATAAGATTCAAACATATATAAAACACAAGGATTATACGCTGATTGCAGGAGATACCGTACACGGGGCCGCCTTCCCGTCAGTGACTGACATTTGTACACCTTGGAGTTAAGAGTCGTGCCCGAGGACACGTGAACACTAGCGGAGGCCGGGGACGGGACAGGAGACCCCCTGATTGAAGGACAGCCCCCGTCCTCCACCGAGCCACAGCCTCTCGCTCCTTTGTGCGGATGAAATACCTGTCGATCCAGCGCATCCTCGTTGCTGAAGGTAAAGCAGTGGGTCATCTGGAGGATGAGGAGCAGAGGGTGCAAATGAAAAGGGTGTATCACATATACGAACTTTACGTCATCACACGTTTGTAAGCTGAATGAATGGACCTGAGAAAGGGACCTTCGGCGCTAAGCTGATCTCAGCTCTTAAAGGCTTAAGCGGGCAGGATTTGACCGGGGGGGCGGGTGGGGGGGTCTGAGAGACTGTATTCCTGCATCGGAGAATCTAATCCTATTGCCTTCGAGATCAACCCCCACACAAAGCAGTCGAGGCCGAGAGGAGCACGCGCAGCATGTCCCGCTCCAGCTGCAGCAGGTGGTGAGGAGGTCAGGAGGCACTTGGACAAGTCGAGATCGAGGGCTCTATTTTTGCGCAGATCACAGCTAAGCTCGCCTCCGCTAAGATCCTCAGACAGAACTTCTTGATGTCCGGGAGGAGACACACAGTTTTGCTTCCAAGAGCATGATGATGATTAGGATTATTTTTATACTAAATTAAACTAATGAAATGTGTTGTAAATTTGTAACATTTTTTAAATGATCAATTGTTTTATGTCTGAAATCATTTGATTCATTTAACAGAAACGGAAACCGTTGTCATCTTCACACTGCGAAATGTGATAAACGTGATTTAACGTGTTTAAAAGGAGAGCTGTTGCCCCGGGTTACCAGATAAAAAAGGAAACACCAGGGGAGGACTGGCAGGAGACAATGGACAGCATCGTTAGAATAATACTAATAGAAAATATTGATAGTACATCACATAGTTCCTTATCAATCTTGATACTGTACAGCTGGTATTAATACTATAATCAACTTGTAATCGGAATCAGTTGAAAAATGGCTTCCTCAATCTCTCGTTTCAAGTCTTTTTCAATAATGTTAATTTAGTAAGTACGGTCAACCAAGACCACGCGCCTATACATCTCTGGTAGAGACCTGTCAATCACTGTGTAGTCCCGCCCCAAAGCATCCCCCTGCTTCTCTAGGGGTTTTTGACTCTAAATGGAGCATAATGTACAAAATACATGTCATGCGGTATTGACGGATATTTAAAATTAGAGATTTTAGAGACCATAAACTTGTGTTTTCAATATTTACAGGGGGAATAAATCAAGCGAGAAGTAGAGTCATTTTCTCATAGACTTCTATACAACGGAGACCTATACGTGGAAATCTATAAGCGCGGTTCGGTTATGTTTGGCCTCGGTTGGGTCTTTGTTTTGATGTTTTGTGACTTCATCACGTGGACACACACACACACACATAACTGCTAGCTTTGATGCAACAACATCATAATGCGTTACAGGATATTCCGCTGCCCCCAAGTGGCCGAATAACGAACAAAGATGCTTTGGTATCTACTTTAAGAAATGAAATAAATTGAATACTTAATTTCAACGCTTCCATTTCAGTTTATAACTCTCCAGTATAATTGTGTTGAAAACCCTCACAATGATTGCGTCAAAATATTGGCTCATCGTCAACAAATATTTTATTTTTTATTAAACGTGAGGGGAAAAACCTAATATTTCTAGAGATGTTGATAAGGACGTATCCCACAATACGGACAAAATGCATCATCATCCAAATCGACTCGGCTACTTTGGCGCACAACTACAGCTATCGACGCTCCGTTCACGTCGACGTCGATGACAAACCTCCGTGTTGTAGCTCCGCAGAGCCGATAACGCGGTGTCCTGCTCTCCCCTCTCCATCTGCTCTATGGCGCCTTTTACGTCCATTTTCACCGCCATCGAGCTCGTGCAGCGCTCCCCCGGATCCACCTTCGCGGCAGGACGGCGCGCGTGTGTGTGTGTGTGTGACCTGTCACTCAGGTGGAATGTTCACGCCGGAGTTTGTCACCACCCACAGACGGCTGCGTCAGGCACGACGTGCGCGCGCCCGCAGGCCCCGCGAATGCTGCGTTCAGGTGTCGCGGGGAAAGAAGGAGAAATGGCGAAGTGTTCGAATTGCAGCTTATCTTGATTTTAGGATTTTAGGAATTTGTATGCATTTATTGAACGATTATTATTATTATGAATATAGTTGTTTTTATTAGGACAATATATATTAGCAAGTGTAATATATGGTCCAAGAGTTTGTGCTTTTTGCAGAAAACGATTTCCCTAATGCCTAAATTGACAAAAATACGGAATATCCCTTCAACAACAATCTTAACAATAATACTCATGATTATTAAAATGATAATGATGATAATAAAAACAACAGTACACTTTTATTTACACAACTGTAATATGTGCAACTATTTTAGATATGGATAAAGTGAGTTACTTGTATTTGAAATGTGTATTTCAATTACTTTTGAGTATTTTGTAGTTTGTATTTGGTAGGACCGATAAAAAATCGAATGTAATTTGTAACAAAAAACCTGAGGGTGGAGTCCTTTTGTTTTTAAAATACTCAAAATACTTCCACAAATAAAAAAAAACAGTTCAATTCAATTAATTGTCAAGGTATATATTGTATCTCACTCTGACTGTCAACTACCTTGATGTAAAATTTATGTCTGGGTCTGGCTACATATCCCATTGTAGACACATGGTGAATATTAAGCTAGCGATCGATGCTAACCTGCTAATAACGCTAGCGTGCTGTCTAGGCTAGTGCATAGCCAGTGTTTAGCAAGCTAATATACCAGTAGCTAGGTATAGGAAGCGGGATCTTGTATGTTCCTGATACCCTTTAAAAATACGTCTGATCATCTAATCATGCACTGTATTACAAGTTATGTTGTATCTTCTTGATTTGAGTGTCAGAATGCCATATCAATTACAGGCAGATATTATAGTTCAGTTAGCCAGGCTATGACAGTAGCGGCCCATTTGTTAAACATTAAATATCCACTTAATCCTATTTAAAAGGCAAATAATGAAGGTCTTCTTATTTTCATACATTCTACAGTTGGCCAGGTGGACACTATGTCTCAGCAAGATAATGAACATCAACAAGCATAGATGGAACCAAGCTTATGTCTGCAATCTTCGATGGAATCGGGTCTTTACCTGAATTAACTGGTTTTAATTAATTTTTAACTTTTATAGTACATTGGCATTATATATGATGCTATTCGTATGTTATGAATATTTTCTTACAATGGTTATGGGATGTTAAGGGATTTTAAGTCCCATCAATATATATATCATCAATCAAGTTGTTGTTTTTTAATAGCGTTGCTAAGTTACACTGGGATTCTGTAACTGTTCTTCCCTTTTTTGTGTGGCTCTCCAGAGCTTTGTGTTTATTATATAGCCCAAACCTGAATGCTCTGCAATACCAAATTGTGAGAAAATGTAGAATTCAGAAAAAAATATATTATATTATAAATACAAAACACATACATTGTGTTTTGTTACATTTTCTGTCACGTGTATTTTGTAATTTATTTTAATACATTTGTTTGAGGGGTATTTCGTATCACAATACATGTGCTACTCATGTATTCATGCGTCAGGGCGAGAGCTGAATAACGTGTTTACCTGGTTACATTAATATGGTCTTCCGATAGACTCCGCCCACAAGTATGCGAGGCCAAAGGTGAAAAACATCTCAGATAACAACAGATACGTAAACCTCTGTCAATTGGGCGTTTCTCGTGAAGCCAACAGCGTACTGGTAATCTGAGAGTATGTTCGATTTTGAATACCAAGCAAACGTGCGAGCGGAGTTAATCATGATATTGTGTATTAACCCAATTTGATCCATAAGCGACTATATAACTCAATGAGATTTATTTTTTACTTTTACTTTGACCAGGTGTTTTTTTACAACCATATATACAGTAAATAAAATCAGTATAAACTCCGCTTTTCCGGGCCGCAACACACATATGATTCAATTGAATGACGTGGTGAAGTGGCAGGCTCTGTAGCCAATAAAACCGCAAGGCGTACTTTGAGTGACGGGATTACAGCCAATAGCTTTGCAGTGACCAGTTGAGTGACAGACACGGTAGCGCTAGTGGGGGAAGGGGCCGCTGAAGTTGACGGAACCGCCATCTTGAAAAGTGCCCTCCGATGATCTACCTTTTCGCGCCTGTCAGAATCAGTTTAAAACGCGTTATTTTCCTTCGGAATTTCGTGTTTTCCCGGTGTTTGTTTTGTTAAGACCCGGGGCTAATGGCAAGATAAGCTACACGCTGGAGACTCGTTGTTCGCCGTGGTCTATCGGTAGGTACACTTGCCGGCCCGTGCAGTTGGTTGGTGCTGAAGAGACGGTAACCGCCAGCGGTCTGTGGATAGCCGGCTAACGCTAGCTGCTTAGCAAAGGAGCATACTTGGCCATCTTAACGCTACGCTGTCAGTCGCTTTGGCTGTACCTCAAGCTAGGACAGGGGTAACGCTACACTTTTAACTTTCCGTATCAGTAGCTAGTGTGCTGCTAATAACGTTATTTATTTGGCCCACCTATCATCCAATTAGTGATCGTGTCATAGCTTAATGATCAGGTCAGTCCGACGTAACGTTTGACGATAGCGAATAGTTTAAACCCGGTTTACGTTGGGTGTCCAGGTTAGCTAACAATAGCTAATGGAGGCTAGTGACGTTAGCCCGTTGGCCTGAGCCGGTGCGTTTCTTTTGCGTTAGCAGTAGTCTGTTTTGGGGCCCTGGTATGTAAATGCACTGACGTTACTGCAAACGTAACGTTGGTTCTCCGACAATAAAACGAAAAAGACGCTATTCAGTGGTATCGTTTTATACGCCAGACTCGAATCCACATTTTGCCTTGCGTTTTAAACCACGCAATCAAAGTTAAAAGACGTTTCTGACGTTATTCGATGAGACAAGCTACGTCAACTCTTTTTTTTTTTTTTTTTTTTTAAGGAATGCCGACTTTGCGTGCGTTTGTTAGATGGCAAGACCGTACCGACTGACTAATACCGTCATTTGCGTTTACCGGCGTCCACCAACTGGTTCGGAATACGGTGTTAAACATCACTAAACCCCCACAGGTCTTGGTGTATAAGCTTTTGGAACTCTGTTGATTTTTAAGTAAGGAAATCGATGTTTGGGCATGCGCGCGGTGCTTTCATTGAAAACTGTCAAACGTCTGTCGATTAGTACCGAGATCGATCTTTTTGTGGTCTCCTGACTGCGGCATCTCATGAGACACGGTTACTGTGGTTCTCATAGACCTTCCGTGCGGTTACCATGGTGATTGTATTGTTTGTAGCCGTTGGTTTATCTCGCTGTCATTTGATTCAGGCGATAATGGTAGAGGGACACAATTTAGTCCTCGATCTTGAGACTTTATACGATTTATGAATGTATTTATTGTGCCTGCCGTGCACCGCTGTTGCTAAGGTTCTTCACATGGAAAGAAAGATTATGAAACCACTCAAACGTAAATATTATGATCATGACAATTACGTTATTAGTTTTGAGTTCACAGTGGCTAGCATCAGATGTTTAAGAATGGTTCGCTTTTAAATCAGAACTTAGAAACCGGTTTGGATGCACGGTAATAACCTGGTTATAATACATCTTCCCTGCAGCTGAAGAGTAATGTAATTCTCTTCTGAAAAGTTTTTGATGTAGAATATATATTTTTTTCTTGATTCATTTGGGCTGTGTGGCAGAAGTGAATGATGAGGTGTAGAGTGGATGTAGTATACGTTGTGTACAGTAAATGTGTTTCTGGCTGGTCAGCATTTCTGAGATTTGACTGAGACAAGGTGACGTCGTGATCTTAATCATTAACAAATGTTAATGTTGCGTGACGAGCTTTGGCCAATCTCTACAGTGTCTTCATTTCCGCTGTTCTTACTGTACGCGCTTATCCCGCCTCACCTTTTTCACCCTTTGTAAGTTTGCAGCTTACGTCTATTTTGACCTGTAGAAAAGGCTGATTAATGAACAGCTGAGCTGACATGTATCGCTGCATCATAAACTAGAAACGTTGCGTGGTAAAGCTCTCCAAATTTAACATACAAGCACAATAAGAAATACAGGTGCTGTATCCGCACTAACCGCGCAAGTAACGGCCAATTTCTGTCTTTCCGATATGGTCTGAACGTGGAGCACCTCCGTAGCAATCCGTTTGTATTTGATGTGGAAACAGGACCTGAAATATGGAGCTGATAGTCCTCCAGCACGGAATCTAACCTCAAGCATTTAATGAACTGTCAGTCAAGAAAAGATGCCAAACATCTGACACGGCTACATATGCATGAAAAATGTAGCATACTTAAATATGTTTTCTCTCAGCACTTTACCCAAAGCGCTTTCTATCCAGTTTCAAGTAATGTTACCCTTATTTGGCCCTCAACGCAATACCAGTTTTGAATTTTGTCCCTCTCTGATTGAGTTTGACACCACTACTTTAGATCATGATGGGCGGGTGGAAACCTGCCGTTTGTGAAGTGTGTTTAACCGTCTGAACTCCACGCCGCTTTGTGCTCCCATCATATCTTCATCTGTGTGGCTTTGATTTTTACTGCAGCGTGCATGACCTCTATTGAAATATATGTGTGATATAATACTCTTTTCATGGCATACACGTGCAAAATGTAAGTTGATTTTCTCAATTTCCTCTACAAAAATCAGCAAACAATGAAATCTACACATCCAACATTTTGTGTCCAGGAGTGTAAGTCTGTGTAATATTTCTATTTTTACCTATTTACACATTCTGACAGCCTCTCCTATTAAGCAGCATGTAGACTGTTTTTACAAGATCTGGTTAAAGCTAACTTTTTGTTTAATTTTTTTATTTTAAATGCGACATGGAGAAGAAACCGTTTTTTGGTATTGGATTTGTCATACGTGACGTGTTCAAGGAACTTTGGAAAGATGAAAATCTGAACATGCTTTTCCATCCTGCTAGTTCTTTGAGACTTAGACCATTTATCTGTTATGGTCGCACTCTGCATTGTTTCTACTTAGACGTCCATGTGAACGATTTGTTCCTTTTTGCTAATAATATCCCAAAACGGTGAGATATTCCTCTAACAATATAATGACGTCCTTTTCCTCTTCACAGGTGTGTGTGCTGTTAATCCACTATATGTGTGTTTGGTCAGTCTGTCCATCACCTCCGTCGCCCCCCCCGTCTGTCCATCTGGCTAACCTGGAATGGGCCACAACTCCCAAAGACTAGAACACAGCTATTTTTAACCTGAGCTCCGCTGTTTGGACTCTAATACTCACAGGTAGGCACAACTGTTATACTCCGATAACCTCTCATGGAAGGACGCTTTTCTTTTTTCTTTTTTTTTTACTAACACCGTTGCTCATGTTTTCACTTTCCTTTAAAGCCAACATGTTTTGGAAATTTGACCTCCACACCACGTCCCACATCGACACGCTGTTGGATAAGGAAGATGTGACTCTGACGGAGGTGATGGATGAGGACGATGTGCTGCAGGAGTGCAAGGCCCAGAACCACAAACTGGTTGACTTCCTGTTGAGACCCCAGTGCATGGAGGACCTGGTCACCTACATCACACAGGAACCCAGCACTGAAGTTGAGGAGAAAGTTAAATACAAGTGAGTTGAAATTGAGCAAAGGATAAGAAGGGTTTAGCCATTCAAATGAAAGCCCTGTTTTGTCTCCTTTCAAGAACTTGTCATACTGCATTTCAACCATTTTTTTTCTCGTCTGCACTGCAACGGCTCCTTTACACTCTGGATCGTTTTGAGCATTTAGTGCCAGGAGTTGTCCCATGAACAAGTAAATACAATATCATAGTTTAAAGACGTGTGTGTGTGTGTACCCTAGTTTTTTCTGTCAGTATGAGGGTTCCAGGATGGAAGATGTCACGTGTGTACAGATCATGAAGCCCTCTGAGACCAATTTGTAATATGGGCTCTACAAAATAAATTGAATTAAGCCGGAAATCCGTGCTTAAGACTCCGGCTCGGGACAATAGATGTTTGTTGAAATCAGCAGGAAAGCTTGGTCAGCAAGTCTAGTAAGCGGACTATTTGGAACTGTGGATAAAATTTGTATTTTTTTTGGTCTTCAGGTCATTTACACTAACTCAAACTTCTGGTAGCCTTTAGAACAAAAGTTGTTTGTTTGGCATCCAAATTGAATCCGATTGACTTGAAATTGAACATTAGGGTTCAGATCCAGTTATTCTTTCATCCCCTGCTTATGATTCCTGTCATCTAACAGCACATATTTGGTGGTGGCAGGTGTAAAAGTTCATCTACAGTTTTGTAAACTTTGACGCTTTTGCTCTCCCGCAGGTATCCCAACATATCATGTGAGCTGCTTACATCCGATGTGGGCCAGATCAACGACCGGCTGGGAGAAGATGAAAACCTGCTCATAAAACTGTATGGCTTCCTGCAGAACGAGCCGCCTCTCAACCCGCTCCTGGCCAGCTTCTTCTCCAAGGTCCTATCCATTCTTATCGGACGCAAGCCAGACCAGGTAAGTGGGTGTCAAGAGATTGTTGTATCTGTTAACGGCATCCAGGGAGTCCACTGAAATACTTTTTTCATAATCAATGCCAAACCGCAACATTTGTGGGTAATCGGGTCACATGCCCTTTTGGTTTATCCTGTGTACAGATTTTAATGTGTATGGCTTGTTTGCCTGTGTTTGTAGATAGTGGAGTTTCTGCGAAAGCGGGATGACTTTGTGGACCTGATGATCAAACACATCGGGACGTCTGCCATTATGGACCTGCTGCTGAGAATGCTCACCTGCATCGAGCCACAACAGCTACGACAGGACGTTCTCAATGTGGGTCGCGTGCACTACTACAGTAACACTTTCTAGCACATCCCATATCTGTTAATTTCAATTGGACCATCCTACAAAATTACGGCAGCAAATGAGATTTCCCTGTTTGTGATCTGGCAGAGTTTAGTATTCATACAAAAGAGAACGCATGCTGCAGCACCCGGATGCATCGACATTAGTGTTTGGACAGGTCCAAATGTTTTGACAATAAGGCTGTCGTTCGAATATCCGCTTTAATAAAACACAAATATATTCGAATATCTGGTTGCGCATTAGGCACGTCAATAACAGGACAAATTAATACAGCAAGACATAACCACTTGTATAGGTCATTTATTTAAGTTTAAACATATTTAACATATTCCCTACACAAAAATAAGTAAAAGAACTGGCCAATCGCCGAGACCGCAGATCGCACTCTTTCTCGCTCTCTCACGCGCGTACCGCCACAAAGTTTTTCCTTGGCAGGAAGCGGCAAATAATCAAACCAGTGCATGAAGCTGTTGTAGCCGATCTAGTCTGTTTTATTCATGCACTATACAGTCAGTACAGGCGCGCGCCCCCGCAAAGCAGACGGGTTGCGCCGCTGCTGCTGCTGTTATGTTATGTGTTTTTATATATAGTTCTATATATATATTCGAATATAGAATATTTGCTGACAGCCCTAGTTGACGTCTGGTCTCTGCTTCTGATTTTCAGACTATGCAGAAAATGTGCAGAATGTTTTTCTGAGGCAACTATCTTTAGTATTGTGCATGTGTCTGTTTGTGCCCTCCCCCCCCCCCCCCCCCCCCCCCCCCCGCGCAGAGATCAGGGGATAATTGTAAATGTTAAAAAAAAAGATTTGGAGCAGCATACTGACTTGCTGGAGGAACATATTCCTTCTGCTTGACATTGAAGGTGTTCTTGCTTCGGTTGTGTGCCGTCGTGATCGTCTTTGTCCTCTTTCAGTGGCTGAATGAGGAGAAGGTGATTCAGAGACTCGTGGACATGGTACAACCGTCTCAAGATGAAGACGTGAGTTTCACACTAGCGCTTTCCTGCATTGGTCACCAGTTTGTTCAGTTTGCATTTAGGATACATTTTACTGTTACTTACTCCATATACACTTTTTAATACTGTTTCATTGCTGTTTTTGTAATTATGTACTTTTAGTCCCTGATGATCCTCCTCAGCAAATGTAAATATCACATGACTACTTCTGAACACATCAGTGTAACATTAGAATTTCTCTCCCAATACCAGTGTTACTATTATTTACCTAATCAGGACTTTTCTGCCCACAGGTTGAAATCCGCTAATGTTAGCTAGCTCTCCCCCTGCAGATTTCACTACTGATTTGTTGTTTACAATATAGCCTTGCCAGGGGAAAAAAAAAAAGTTTCATTAAATATTTGGTGCCAATTTGAAAAGAAAATGTCTCACTTTTAGCATCAGCTGGTTGCTGACAATTTATTTAATCCAACTTTCTTAACTCAGAGACACTCCAATGCCTCCCAGTCCCTGTGTGAGATCATCCGGCTGAGCCGGGACCAGATGTTCCAGGTCCAAGGCTCCTCTGATCCGGACCCACTTCTGTCCACACTTGAAAAGTAGGCATGCATTTCCAAGAACTTAGACATGCAGAACTGCAAGTTAGTTCAATATTTGGTTCTTATTACTGTAGTCATTTTCCATGTACATCAATTTGATTTGTTTTGTCATCTGGCTACTGTCCTTCTTGCCTAGTAGGCTACTAAAGAAAACCACTCTTCACTGGAAACTGCAGGTCTTTGAAGGCTGCTGCTCTTGTCTGTCCTCCCCCACAGGCAGGAGACTGTGGAGCAGTTGCTTTCTAATATCTTTGACAAGGAGAAGAAGGAATCTGCAATCGTCAGTGTCATCCAGATCCTCCTCACATTATTTGAGACCAGGAGACCAGCGTACGTCCTGTGGCCTTTGTGTGTGCGTGCGTGTGTACATTTGATGACAGATTTTATAGTAACTTTTCAAAGGGTCTAGTTAAAGTTTTGAATGAGTGCTAATCTGACCGAAACATGAAAGTCACCTTATTAAACGGGTGGTAAATTCAGAGGATCTGCTTCACTTGGAGAGAACGCTCAACGTGTATTTGTCTACCAGTGTCCATAGTTGAGTAGTGCGGCGCTTCACCCAACTGACTCTCTACGTTGCAGGTTCGAGGGTCATATGGAGTGCCCCCCTGGGATGTCCCACCCTTCATTCTCCGTTAACCACAGCATCCTAGAGGCTGTGAGACCCCGACTCAAAGACTTTCACCAGCTGCTACTCGAACCCCCAAAGGTAAAAAAAAAAAACCCGGATACAAGCAGTTCAGATGAACTCAATGTCTTGTTGACTGAAGTTACAATTTTGCAGTTTGCAAGGGATCATTATTAACTCATTTTGATATGTTTTCAGTTTATTTTGAATTAGTATATTCTTAGAAAGCAGCTGAAGACTACTGTCAGAATGTCCTCTACCACATACTATAATTATTCAGGAATCAGTTTGCGTGTCTGCCAGTCACTTGTGGCTTTATTGAGCAGTGTCTTCTCTGCCAACAGGCCAACGTGATGAAGACAACGTGGGGGGTGCTGGACCCCCCTGTTGGCAACACCAGGCTCAATGTGGTTAGACTGGTGGCCAGTCTGTTGCAGAGCAACACGCACAGCATCAACACGGAACTCATTAACCTCAACACACTGGGAGTCATACTAGTGAGTAATGTCTGTTTTAGTTTCCCTGGTGTTTCTTCTGTATTACAAACCACTGCAAGTGGCATTTTAAATCTAAATCTTAAGAACTGAGGCTGAACTGTGACAACGGTTTGATCTGAGATCATGTGTTATAAATGACAGATACTCAATGGTATTTTTTCTGGTATGTTTTTCCTCATATGAGACTTTAAAAACTAGGGGTGCAACATGAATTATGGTGACTTGATACCCTATTCCTTTACTCAATACAGTATACTACAGCATCCATTGATGCTGTAATAGCTTTAGCCTGGTCGCACTCTGCCACAGACCCTTTCCTAAATCGGGGCTTGTATATCTGTCTACTGACACTTTAAATTGATAGTCACAATACCCAAATAAAGTGTGAAAAAATAGTTTAAAAAAAATATATTTCCTGCTCAGCTTTTTGAAAACAAATGGCATTAAATGATTATTGGCCTACAGCAAGATATTAATCTTGCTGAAAACAACATGGTGCCATCAGAGCATTGATTATACACGCTATGTAATGTTGCCAAAGCACTTCCACATTTCGCGTCTGCCATCTTTTTTTTTTTCCCTGACAAGCTTGTGCACGTGAGGCCATGTCTCCCCCCCCTGTGAGCTCGCCCCCGCCCTCCTGTCAGTCAACGCGTGCAGGCGCATGACTGGGTGCAGCGGTTAGCGTGCTCTGATCACACTGGTTCTTGACTTGTTCCTATAGAAGAAAACTTTATTGCACTCTTTGTTATTGAATTCACTGCCTTAATTGTGACGATCTGGTAGTGTGCAACTGTAAAAAAAAAATAATAATAATAATAAAACCTACAAATAATCGTACACGTGAAGTTCCTGTTTAGCCTTTTACCTGCTGTAGTTTTGCATATGCAAGTTTCCCTTGACATTTCAGTTTGAATTTTTAGTTACATTGGGAGTTGGTATATTTTGATGAATTTGTTAAACTAGAGATTGGGTTTGGTAGGTAGTCTGTTGGTCACTGTCACCGTACATAGTACATACTGAGATCATCTAGAATAACTAAATAACATCTGTAAAAGTCTAGTATCTGGACGATCTAAACAATTTCTTAATGACCCAATTTTGTTTTGTTTTCTGCCCAGGATATGTATTTCAAATACATCTGGAACAACTTCCTCCACATTCAAGTTGAGATCTGCACAGCCATGATTCTGGCTATGCCCCCGGCCCCCACTGACATCCAGCTGGACACAGAGCAGGAAAACCCCCGGGAGAGCATCCTCATCAAACATGTAAGATATGGGTAATAAAATGCATTCAGCGTAAACCCAACAACGGATTGTCAAATTGGACAAATGCAGTGTTTAATGGCACAAGTAATCTGGGTAATCCCTGCCGTGATCCGTTCATTTGTGTTGGCGAGAATGTACGTTGTACTGTGTAGAAGGACACAAGTCTGAGAATACGTTAGATAGGGAAGGCTGTACACCAGGCATTTCTGTGTGTGCAGGAGCATGTTATGCAAGTGGGTACGCTTAAATGGCTGTTTTAATATCCTCATTTTTTTTGTTTTATTCCACCAGCTGTTTCAAAAGGGACAGTTCATTCAGAGAATCATCGAGGCCTGGAGCTCCAATGAGAAGGATCAGTGAGTATTTTGCTCCGCTGCAAATGTGTAATTATGCATCATTATGTTATCGTGGTAGATTTATGGCCGGTTGTCCCGTTTGGACGCGAGGAACGTAACGAGCCTTCCGTTTACTCGTCATCAAGCTAGCGTTAGCTCGCTAATACACGGCAGCAAAGCAGTTAGCAGGACTATGACACGTTTTTATTTACTCGCCTCTTTTGGACCAATCTGTTGTCTTGTATATATTTTGTGCTTTGTCCCATAACGGTTATTGTTGACAAATATATTTGTGTGTGTTGTACTTTTTAATGCTGTCATATACGGTAGTCCAGTGCGCTTGCGCATATACTGTGAGTTATACGGTAATTGATGTTATGCCTGTAAAGGGAGACACACAGTGATCCATTAAATCAACTAAGAAGCCTCTAATGCATTTATTTACAAATTTGAAATTCATCTCATAGCACTTGGTTGTTTTTTAGCTGTATGCATTTACTTAACTTGCACTACAATGATGGTAATAATTGAATGAATAAGCTTCAAGTGAACATGTGGGTGTGTTTGAGTGTAGTATAGAGAACTAGTTCTGACGTTAAAACAAATCCTGTTAAATCTTCCGATTTTGTATTTTTTAATTTTTAAAAATTATGTTCAAGGAGCAACCTGTATTTTTTGCAATGTGAATTTGCAGTTCCGTTTTAGAATAAAGGGTTGAAAATTAAAGCTTTTTAATGCTGTTTAATCCGATTCATTGAAGAAATAATCGACTGATTAATTGATTATCAAAATAATCGTCAGTTTTAGGCCGTTGGCGTGGTCGAAGGTTCGCGATGGTTAGGATTGTGATGCGTGGCTTTCCTGCTCATAATGGAACGTCCAGATGATTGCATTGATGCGTTGGTTTTAGGGCGGAAGGCGGTCGCCGACGAGGCTACATGGGTCACCTCACCAGAATAGCCAACTCCATAGTTCACAACTGCGACAAAGGCCCCAATGGACCACAGATCCAACACCTTATCGCCGGTAAGGACTCTTCTGTCTGCGGCAACTTGCGTTCCTCGTCTGTCTTCACCTCTGTCTTTCAGTTTGAGGCCGCTGACTATAAACTGATGTTGCCAGCGATCTTCCCGTAGCATGACTCCACAACGTAACTTGTGGCTTCTGAAATGAACACAAGGGCACCGTTCATTAAGTGTGTGTGTATAGTGCTGCAGTTGGTGTGTGTTTGTGTGACACAGAGCTCCCAGCGGAGGACCGGGAGAAATGGGAGGCCTTTATTTCTGGCCAGCTGTCCGACACAAACAAGAGAAACACTGTTGACCTGGTGAGTAGCCACATGGACTTTTAACCCTGTCGGCAGGCTTTATTATTTCCCTACACATGTTGGTTTGTGCTGCGCCCTTAGACAGTGCGCCCTTTTTCTTTTCATTTGTCCCAGCGTTTTGGATTCGAAAGGAACCTTTTAAAGCCACAGCCGGTGTTCTGTGTACACGTCAATCTCCTAAACTGTCGGGATTCTCACTTATTGCTCTCTGTAGGTGAATACCCACCACATCCATTCGTCCAGTGACGATGAGGTGGACTTTAAAGACAGCGGCTTTCACCAGGACTCCTCTCTACAACAAGTAAGACCTACACACTCGAATGCAGCCATATCCACGCGCACATGGGCCCAGCTCGTCCACAAGTGTCTTCTGTGGTCTTTCTGACTGTTTTCATCTGAAGCTCTAACCTTCTCTAGATCTCTTTTGAAAATGTTTTTGATTACTTAACTACTAATGTTGTTAAAAAAAAACAACATTCACATTGACTTTAAATAAAAAAAGAATTGTCTGATATTTTTAGAAATCTAATGTAAAAGCAGTTTGGCATTTGAGTGCAAATGCATGTTCTTTATTTCTTAGCTATTAACCTGTCTAGCCTACATGTTAAACATTTTCCTTTTTGTGTTTACAACCACATAAATGTAATGACCGCCTTTTGTGTAGAGCCAAGACTATATCATTATCGTTGGTCCTGGGTTTTGCCAGGCCTTTTCTGATTATCAGATGCAACAAATGACGTCCAATTTTATTGAGCAGTTCGGCTTCAATGACGAAGAGTTTGCTGAACAGGACGATGTTGTGGAGTGAGTACTCATCCCGCTTGACTGTACCTGCTGTCTAAATATTGCTGTGTAACAAACGAAGGGACAGGGCACTTGCGACTCGCCAAAGGTGTTATTCTATACACTCATTCAATAATACCACTGCTATCCAAAGCGTTCTTGCCAACATTAAAATCTCAATGTTGTGCAGCATAATTTAGATGTATCTTAAGTCACATTTAGACTATTAAAACTAATGCGATTACCTCAGGATGGCCTCATTTTCTCTTTTGATATGGCGTCCGAAGTCATTTGAGCAAATGGCTCAAACTGAAGAATCCAGAATGTCCAGCTTTGGCGTTGTGGTTGTGTGCTGTCCCTTTCTGTCGTCCTTACGGCAAGCTGGTTTGGGTCTTGTTTGGTTTGAAGAAGAGCCCTTTTCTCTTTTTACATGCGTTTTTTTTTAAATTTTTGGGCAATATCGGACAAAATGAGACTTTTGGCCGAGTGAAACCAGCGGTACATCAATACTAACGTTCCTGTAATTGTTTTACCACAGATATTTCTCCCTCGCGCGCGCACACACTGCCAGATTAAAATGCACGTGTGTATTTCCAAAGATGGGTCTGGAGGTTCTATCTTACTGAACTTTTGACTCCATAGTGACCGTCTAATAACAGGTTGCAATGGTAGATTGAACTTTTCTTGCTGTCTGGTCCGTTCTACATGATACTCTTTAAATCACCATCATATGAAGTAGTATCTGTTGAGCGGTTGGCGTGTTTACTTGGAGGAATCGTTGGTTTGATGTACCCGCTGATTCTTTAAGGTGACGGTCCGTCCCCTCAGAACGTATCCGACTGGGCCTTTAATGTCAACGCACCCGACTGAGCCTTAAAAACAATCCATGCAGGTCAAATACTTCCCATTTGTCGTGTTTGAGAGCAAAATGAAATGGACTTACTGCAATTTAGGGTGGTGGGATGGAGACGCTCCAGTGGGTGGGGTCGGTTAGGCTCTTCTGAGTTGGTGGGACTGGAGGTGATTGTGTGAATGTGACTTGGTCTTTAGCGCTTGTTTTTTTTACTGCATCACGTTCTCATTCTGGTTTCCCACCGGAAAGTTGAAGCCACTCAAGCAGTTTTAGAACTTCTGACAATCGTTTTTAGATGAGATATTAGTTTACTTAAAGATTTGCATCGCTTCCACAGCACACATCTGGACCGTGGAATAATTGCAGTTTACCTTCACCATCAAATAAAGTTTCAATATTCAGTAAAATGCGCAATCAAGACATTGACACTCGTGCTTTTCTAGTCACCGATCTCTGGTGACTTTGGCAGAATCTGCTTAGTTAACTTGAAACGGACACTGACGGTCAGCTGACTAATCACAGCGAGAGAGAGATTCATTTGTTTGGTGGAAGCGTTTATTCCTTTTTAGGATGAAACGCTATAAATGGCTGAACATTAGATACATTTATCAACGGCAAAAAATAACATGATCAGGGATCTAAAAGTTTGCTCCTTTTTTTGTGCCGATCTTTTATCCGTTAAGTCGTCGTTTACCGTGGAGGTTGTTTACAGTCTCTGCTTCAATGCTACCTGCAGATTAACAGTGTTTGACCGTTATTGTTGGGAGCTTTGTTTTTCAGCTTCTGCTTGTCGATGAACAACATCCAATGTTAAATGTTCTGGTACTTAAATCACGCTTTTTGGGAGAATTTCCACATTTAGCCGTTGTGAAAGCGGCTATTCCCCTTCAATGAGGGCTCTTCTTTCTTTGGCCAGTTTATAAACCAAAACCCACATTTCTTTAATACTGCAGACGGGTGAGGGAGAGTTTTAGATCAGTATCAGACCCGATGTTCTGCTGAAGCCTGTCTGCCTGTGTGTTTCTCATATCTGTGGATGCCTAATGACCCTAATTTAACTAATCTCTCTTCTCTTTAACATTGCAGTATTCCCTTTGATAGAATATCAGACATCAATTTTTCACTGAATACAAATGAAAGTGTAAGTACAATGATCATTAATCTTGACTTCATACATGAGAACGGTTCAAATTAAAAGCAACGAACGAAAACGTCTTTTCATTATTGTCAACGTGGCACGTTTTGGCTTTTTGCTCAAATCAGATTTCAAGCAGAACCCTGATTCGATCAAATACTTTCCCACATGTAAAGCGCACGGCGCTGCCCGAGGCGGCGCCGTGCGCGTTGGTGTCTACGTCGGGTTTGTCTAAAGTGTGCGGCCCGTGTGTTTTGCTCCCAGGCGAATATAGCTTTGTTTGAGGCGCGCTGTAAGGAGAAAATCCAGCAGTTCGAGGACGCTGGTTCAGACGAGGAGGACATCTGGGACGAAAAGGACGTGACCTTTGCCCCAGAGGCACAAAGACGCCCCAGGTCAGTCGGACAGCGCTGCTGTGTTGCGTAAGATAATTGCACCTCAGTGCGACAAGTATTATGAAGACGTCACTAACACGCGTGATGTGTGTGTGTGTGTGTGTGTGTGTGTGTGTGTGTGTGTGTGTGTGTGTCCATCTCAGGAGTTCAGGCAGCACGGACAGCGAGGAAAGCACGGACTCCGAGGAGGAGGATGTGAAGAGGGATACGTTCGAAGCCTCCAACCCGAGCGCCGATGACCGAATGGAGGTGGACACAGGTCGGTGTAGCAACACGACGCCAAGCGAAGCAGTAAAACGCGGGAAGCCAAACGAGACGCGCTCAGGATGCTAAAGCTGTTCCGCCCAGTTGCCAATATTTATAATTATGTTTGGGATGTGTAAGATGTTTTTGAAATGACCGTTTTGTGCACGTAGGAGTGGTGCTGCATGTTGTTGTTTTTATTAATAATTCTTAATCTCTTCTTAGGGCCCGTGTGGACGGCCAACTTTGACGACATCCCCATGGACACCGGTACGTCCACCGCTCCGGCGACCAGCCCCAGCAACCCTGCTGCCCCCGCGGCTTTGTCCCCCCCACCCTCCTCCTCTTCTACGGAGGAGCCCCCGGAGGCCGCGTGGAGCTCCACCACTCCTCCTGCCACCGCCAGCTCCGAAGGCTGGGCAGATTTCTCCAACTTCACTCCCGTCAGGTGGAGCCTCCCCACGGACTCTTTTTTTCAGTTTCCGAGAGTGCGGCGGCGACAAATGAATTTGAACGTTTTTATGACCGCAGAAATGTCTCCTTTCAGCCCCAAAGACCCTCTGAGGTGCAACTCCCCTGTTGCCATGGAAACCAGCATAGAGACAATGGACCCTCTAGGGGTCAACGCACCCATACAGCCTGAAGGTGAGATGTTTATATTGACCTAGTGACACTTAGGTGAGTCTAGCTAATGTGTATAAATAGCTGATTTGAGTTTTAATTTGGAATGTTTCAATCCGACCATCCCAGATCGTGATGGTTGGCTGGGTACTAGTGTAGCTTCTCCCCCCTCGGCCTCAGCTAAGGATTGTGGGAGACGTAAAGAAGAGGAGGAGGAGGAGGAGGAGGCCGCTCCCTGTGAGCAGCGCAGCATCACGGAGACGGTCATCAACGGCTCCATGAAGGAGACGCTCAGCCTCACTGTCGACGCCAAGACCGAGACCGCCGTCTTCAAGAGGTTCGCCAGACACAAGCGCACCGCGGCTCGCTAACGCACGTCTGTTTTCCCCCCGAGGAGACGCCGCAACCGTTGGTGTTTCTTTTGCCCAAAATCGCTAATTACAAATTTACCTCCGGGAGCTTTACAGTCCGTACACACGCGACGTCCTCGGTCCCGAAACCCTCCCGTCGGCACAGGAACAAACTCCCCAAGAAATGAAAACCCTTTCAGGGGGGGAAAAGGGATTTAAACCATAATCATACGCTTAAACAGCGTGACCGAGAGTTGGTTTAAACCGTATTGACAGTGAAAGTCAAACTCCTCCGTACGACGCCGTGACATTATGACATTTGAGCTCCACTTTCTACTAATTACTCAAGCGCACCTGTCAGCAACGCTCCCATAATTCCACAGGTTTCCTGCTGTCCTCCTGTCCCCCGTTGACGCTGCGTTCTACTGTGTCTGTCTGTCTGTCTGAGTAACAACCGTCTGAACTGAGCTTCCCCTCCTCTCTCTCTTGCTGTGCGTTGTGGGTGTGGTCTTCTTCAGAGTTTTGAAATCTTATCGGTATGTACAGCCAATCAGAGATCAGCCTGCAGCCGTGATGTAGTCTTGTTGTCACGTCAACCACCAACTTTTCTTTCCCAATTTTGATCTTCTTTTGGTTTCAGCTCCTTTTTGTTTCTTTATTTCATTATCTCCATTCTGCATGTGTTCTTATTTATTAGTTTATGGCTTACTTCTGTCAACAAGCCGAACGGATTAAACGCCACATTATTCATTTTGATGACAGTGGAAGTGCAGCTTAAGTGGCCTAAACAAACGGCGTTAAAAGTTTTATTGCGGTTTTTTTTTTTTTTGGTTTTTTTGTGTTGATCCAAGTTACAAATGCACAAATTAAATGTAAAAGTGTCACAATACTGGACCGGCACAAGCACTGCTGATTGTAAATGCATTTATACAGCAGTGCGCTCAGCATTAAATGTATTCTCGTCCTGTTCTGACCAGACGATAAATTGAGTGGATATGATGTCACATTGGTGCAACAGTTACAATTAATGACACACGTTTTCTTCGAATAATCCAGAATCGTTTTTTAATCAGAAAAAAAATGAGTAGGTATAACTTGATTGTAAAAAATCACTAATGTAATATTAATAATAACAATAATATAGTACATGGACAGCACTTGTGTCGTGCCTTTCCAGTCTTCTTACTGGGAATTTTTATTTTATTTTTTTAATCTTAAAGCGTTTTCCTTTGGTTCAGAGTGGCCCCGTTATTAACTTTCTAGCTGCCGCGATGTGTTTTAATTGGTCTTCCAGCATCAGCTGGTCCGCTGCCTTGCGTTCTATTCGGGTGCGTGTGGCCGTTTTTTGCTTTGAGGCCTCATCAAGATTATTGGTGGTTCTCTGACACAAAGCGAGACTTGACGGCTGGCAATTTGGGTCTAATCGGCCTCCAAATCGGGCGGCAGGCGACCGCCTGCTATTTGGCTCTGAAACTGCAAAGCGCATTCTGTCAAACCGTTGACTTTCTCCATTTGCTGTACATTTTGATGCTTCTCCGACATGCTGCTCCATTTCGACACCCTTTCACCCTTTTTTTTTTTTTTTTTTTTTTTACTGCGTGCTCCCTCCCCCCAGCATGCGTCACTCACTGTGTTCTTTGTGTCTCTGTGGGGGTCGCGGTTGGTTGTGATCACCTTGTGTGGTATTGATGTGTGTGTGTTTTACAGCGATGAGGAGAAGAACGCCTCTGCAGAGAAATACGTTGAGTGTGTGGATGCAGAGAGAGCAGGCGTCAACAGCTCAGCCGCATCCTGCTGTCCCAACACGGGGTGAGGACACACACACACACACACACACACCCACCAAATCATCTTTTTACTGCTCACAATTAACTTTTTTCAATCTAATGAAGAGATTATAATTAAAAATGATCTGTTAATCCGCCTGTTTTTAAGCAGTGAGAAGTGTCGGCCTGGTGTCGAGCTTCCCAACGGTCCTCTGGAGGACATGTCCCCCAACGAGGAGGCCAAGTAAGTCTCGACTGCAGCCACCGGCACACTAAGCTCCTCCTTTTTACTGCCGTTACTCAAAAAAGTGGACGTGGTCTTTTGCCCGCCTCGTCTTCCCAGACGGGACCAGAGCGCCGTGTCCTCGGAGCCGGCTGTCAACGGGCCGGCGTGAGGGTCTCCTGACGTCCAGCCGACGTCCAGCCTGTTCTGCCACACACGGGACCTCCCGCTGACCATCCAGCAGAGACACCATTGTTCAGAGCTGTACCGACCCCCCCCCCCCCCTCCCCTCTCCCCCAGGACCAGCAATACTCCTATTGGCTCACCACTGACGGACAAGACAGGTGTACAGACACGGGACAAACTGAGAGACATACTCAAATGGATACAGAATAATTTTTTTTTTTCTGCATTTGTTTATATACTATTGTTCTTGAAATGATGTGCAACTGATATCTTGCCACTCAAAATGAAATAGTAATGTTGCTTTTAGTTAAAGAAATGATTGTATGAATAAAATATTTTATAAAAAGAAATGTATACAGGAACAACTAAGATGAATTCCCACAGAAGCCCAACCAGCTGTTACCTAATGCAACGGTAGATCTCTGATCCCATCGGTCTGAGTCTCTTAAGCAGCATGCTCACACACTTTAAAAAAATACCACACTGTTTTATTTTTTGCTGCAGTTATTTGTAAATGTTCTTATGTATTCCACTGCATTGAGTAGGATATGGCAAGCTTTTTTTTATGGGGTGTAATTATTATTCTTTTTTATTTATTATGGAAGTAACATGATGGTTTTATTACTGCGCTGTACCAAAACGCCGTCCCTCCTTCCATCATGGCTGCGTGGGTTCTGACGGATTCAGTGAGACGTCATCGGAGCCCAAACTGGGAACCGGGAGTCCCAACTAAACCGCCGCCGCCGAACCAGTTCTGAAGACCAAGCGAAGCACTTGGCAGCAGGCCGCTGAAGACAAAGCGACCCCTTTGAGAAGCTCCTGGTGTCCAGGTGCTCGTTGTGCTTCGGCCGCGGTTCTGGAGCGTGAGGCTCTGTTCAGACGCATTACACCGAATGTGAGGCAACGGTTGCTGCAACTGTTGCCAACGCGCAGCCTCAGCCAATCAGCTCCGCGCGCACCCCTGAACTCCCCGGCCACCTTCCAGCGCGCTCGTGGTTGTTGGTTTTTTGGTGCGACTTGTCAGTCCGAACCCTCGTGCGGCCTCTTTGTCCTTGATTCGGCGCCTCTAGGAAGTCTGCCTTCAAGAGGCGATGAACTTTTGAAGGCGGTTTGCTGATTTAGATGAGACCAAAGTAAAAAAAAAAAAGCCAGTGTTGGTCTGAGGGCTGCAGAGTGTCCACGTGAGGTTCCAGAACACCCGACGCACAGACCTGCAGGCCGCGGTTTAAATGCGTCTCTGTAGCCTTTCCACGGACTTGCTTCCTTTCCCCTCTTTGCCAAATGGAACTTTTCTTTTTTTCTTTTTCTAACCAACAGACGACACACTTGGTTGGGGGGGGTTGGTCTCAAAAGAAAATGTAGTTTTCTGCACCGTACCAGCGTCGGAAGGGGAAGCAGCTTTCTACAGATGGTTCAACCCACTTTTCTGTCGCATTATTGATTTGAATTAAAAATGTTGGGTCAGCCTGTCACGGCTCAGGCTTTATTTGACCGGTTGCACCGTCCCGCCGCGAAGGTCTAAAAGCTGGTTCTTCAGCGCTCGTTTCACACCTGTAGGAAACTCACTTCCAGACTCAGGAATTGTTGGAACAATTGGTGTCGAACGGCGTCGCTCGTCTTCAGGCCGGATGTTGAGATCCTTCCCGTCTGAACCCAGTTTAAACAAACAGAAGTCACAGCCATCGTTTGATCACGCCGATGAAGGTCAGTCGCTCCTCTTTGTTTCAGGCAAAACACATGATGCCAACGTTAGTTCTAGATATTCATTTATAAGCAAGAAAATACATAACGCAGCTACCTGACTATGGTTCTTCAGTACCACCAGAATAAAAGTAAATATACTATTTGCTAGACTTTGAAAGAATAACTTTCAGTAGAATTGATCAGATGCAGAAATTGCATAAAATTCTATATTCTTATAGTAGTCAACGTCAAACTAATATGAAAATCGGTTTATGGCACCTAAAGGCGTGTAAGTACGAGGTCGTCATGGGCAGAAATGCGACGCAGAGTAATCCGTGATGAGGCTGCCACAGCCAAGCATCCATGCGAACTGAGGAGCGAACACACGACGACGTCGCGTTAATGACAATCATCTGGGTTCGTGCTCCTGAACACGCCGCACATCTTATTCATCGCGGATCTTTTGTGCGCGTGATGTGAATGTCGAGGCAACGCTTAGGTCACGTCTCCCAGGCCGGAGGATCTGGATGCACCAGGTGGAGACGATCTGGAGATCAGGGCGGGTTGGAGGAACTCACTCACTCACAGGAAGAATAAAGAATAAAGCCTGAAGGAGGAGCCGGTGAGCTTTTGAGTGGTCGACTAATTATGGCATCAAATGCAAGATAAACTGTTATATATTTAATGAAATGTGTGTTTTAAAAAGTATTCAAGCTAAAAGTAATTGGATAAAATTGATTTGTGTGTATTCACCGGAGTTGAAAGCTGCTAAAGTTTGTAAGGTTAAAATCATCGTTAAATGGTGTTTTAAAAATGTATTTAATTTGGTTTTGGGATACTTTCAATATGGGTTTTCTTCTTATTTTGAGGTTGAAATTGGACTTGAGGTCCATTGTTCTGGTGAAAATCTGGAACTTGTGAATCTTGTCGCATCTGAAACAGTTCTGTTCCCCACCCCCCACCCCTCACCATTTTCCTGCTTTCCCTTTCTTTCATTTCTGGAATCAGGAAACATTTATTGCCAAAATATGTCAAACATACAAGGAATTTGTCTTGGCGGTTGGTGCGTGACAGTAGAAACAATAGACAACAGGACAGCAGTGCACAAGTAATAAAATGAAATGCTAATGCAATGGGTTAGTGGAATAAGGCTATGGGTTAGTATAAAATAAGAGAATAAAGTTAAAGTTAAAAATATTTTAAAAGTTAAAAAATAAAGTGCACTATCGAACAAGTGACGAGTGACGACAAAGTGACGTGTGCAGTATGAAGGGGAGTGACCGGTGGAATGTTATAGTCAGTCAGTGGGGGACCGGCTCTGTTGATGAGCCCGACAAGAAACTGTTGGTGTGGCAGGAGGTCTTAGTCCTGATGGACCTCAGCCTCCTGCCAGATGGAAGGGGCACAAACAGGTTTTGTCCGGGGTGAGAGGGGTCGGCTACCATCTTTTTAGCTCGCTTCAGAGACCTGGAAGCGAACAAGTCCTGCAGGGACGGCAGATTGAAGCCGATCACCCTCTCTGCAGAGCGGATGAGACGCTGCAGCCTGCCCTTGTCCTTGGCTGTGGCTGCAGCGTACCAGACGGTGATGGAAGAGCAGAGGATGGACTCGATGATGGCCGTGTAGAAGTGGACCATCATCGTCTTTGGCAGGTTGAATTTCTTCAGCTGCCTCAGGAAGAACAACCTATGCTGAACCTTCTTGGTGATGGAGCTGATGTTCAGCTCCCACTTGAGGTCCTGGGTGATGATGGAGCCCAGGAAACGGAAGGAATCCACAATAGTGACGGGGGAGTCACACAGGGTGATGGAGGAGGGTGGGGCGCTGTTCCGCCGGAAATCCACAACCATCTCCACTGTCTTCAGAGCGTTGAGCTCCAGGTTGTTCTGACTGCACCAGGACACCAGATGGTCAGACTCCACCTGTAGGCGGACTCGTCCCCACCAGAGATCAGTCCAATGAAGGTGGTGTCATCCGCAAACTTCAGGAGCTTGACGGACTTGACGGAACAGTCAGAACTGAAGAAACCCCAAAAATGTTTCCTGTAGATTTTAAGCCACGCGTCTTCATCCTTTCTTTCTGCTATATTATGAAAGACGGAGGACACAGAACTGAGAAAATGAAAATAGATGCTGACTTATCTTGGAAGTTGTAAAGCAAACATGAGTTGTTGGGACTCTTTATAGATCTGTTCCCCTTTTTTGGTGTTGACCGCTAATGAAGAACTCCGACGAGGTTACAGCTGAAGACACGGTGTTCCACGACGGACTCCTGTCCTGAAGAGACGTGAGATTAGGACGTCCGCGGACGGCGCATGGAGAGGACAGCTGCCGGTGTTCCTCTCCATCCATAGAAACGGAGGGGGGAGAAGACTTTGACGAGTTGGTTGAAATAAGGAGTCAGCGCATGACCTCCAGCTGTTGTTTTTAATCCGGTTTATTGCTTATTACCTTCTTGTCTGATTTTTATAGTAAGCAATTACATAAAAATGTACTGAAGAAAACCAAAATGGGCTTTATTTGTCACGTTTAAGTTGTATGATTTAATCAGCATGGCCTACTGAGCAGGTTATGTATTTCTTATAGTTTTTAAAGTATTACTACTGGCGTTTGATCCAGTTATTACTCAAATAAATCCAGTACGCTGTACTACAGTAGTACTACAGTAGTTCTCATTGATGTGGAGGTTAAATGTGTTGTACCTCCGTCACACTTCTGTCCACCCTGATGGAGGGAATTCTTCCTGCGGGTGAGAGGATGTTTTTACACGTGTACACATTTCAATTGCGCACAATATAAAATAAATAAAATAGAAATAATACAATTTAAAAGTGTGTCTGGCAAGTTTTTTTTTTTTTTAAACACATTCTACAAGCAGTTGACTTAATTCAGACAATTTATTTTTTAATTGAAATAATTTTACATCAGTTATTTTTCCTGTTGAAGATCTTTTGTACTTTTATTACAACAGCCACAAAGCAGCAGTAGCAATAATAATAATAATAATAATAATAACTCAGCTGGAGAAGCAATTCAACGCGGAGAAAGACTAAAAAAAGAGAGTAACATGATGGGCGACCCCCCCAGCTGCCAAACATGTTTTTACTACAAGGAATTGTGGGTAATCAAGTTTTTTTTTTTTTTTTATTCAATAGTCAGGCCGGTTCCTTCTAGAACCCAATGGACAAGAGGGAGGAGCCTCAAACACTCAGTGGGAGGAGTTCAGTGAGGGTCCGCCCACTTCACAGGACGTTCATGCTCCCAATCCTCTCATTGGACGTTCAAAAAAAAAAAAAAAAAAACCCATTTCTTTCCAAAATGTCAAATTCTCCTCAAACATTCAGACATTTGGAATAAAACAAACCACAGTGAAGCTGGACGTAAAATCAAAATGCTCAGTCAATGAAGTCCAGCTCTGATATGATTATCTGTCAGGCATTAGGACAAAAATAGAAAAACTTTAAAGCTCAGCTGTTGGCAGCTTCAGTCCATCCTTCAGGCAAAAGCGCTCAAATCCTCACGGCCTCAACCAATAGGATCCATCCGGCCACGGGACGGGAACGCCCCATTTCAGTCCTTAACCTCAGTCAGATAGTGATCAGACCCTTTTATTACATTTTCAAACCTTTTTTTATAAAAACAAAAATTACAAAATAAAAACACCGGGTGACGCAGAAACATGTACATGCAAAATAAAACGACAACGCCAGGAAACAAATGTCTGATTTAAAGAGATCCAATCGAAGACGTTTTCATAAAGATATCATGAAAAACACGTTAGATTACAGTGCACTTTGTGTAAAAAAAACAAACATAAGAACCACACGCAGAAGATGAAGGCAACGCCGGGCGCCCAGTGATGACGGGCTGCGCGCTACGGAAAAGGATGATTGGGGTAAAAACAGGGGGGTTCAGGGAGGACCGAACTATTTACATTTGTGTATCTACAGGATTGGAAAGAGACCCAAAAGAGACGAAAACTCTCACGGCGCCCGATAAACCGAATCGGTCGCGAATAAACCGATGGGGGCGGCGGGACGGGCGGGCGGGCTGCAGAGAAACCAGCCCCAGCTGGGCCGAGGGGAACGGGGGGTTCTGACAGGGTGGTCATGGGACATTTATAGGAGATGCAGACGGGTAAACGTGGCCGAAAGTTGACCCCCCTCCTCCCGTTCGTCGTCCCTCATAGCTCAATGCGAAGCGATATGTACAATAATTTTGTCCCGTTCATTGATGGCGACGGCCTAAAAACGCCCCCCCCCCCCCCCCCCCCCCCAAAAAAAACCGTTTGGCAGGTGTCCTTTCTGATAAAGACGGGAGGGCTGTGAGCTGGTGATCGGCGTCTTATATGAATCCCATCGGGGCTTCTTCTGATAAACGTTATCGCGAACCCGTGCTTCACTTCCGTCGGGGCTCCAGAGAGTAAAAGAGGCTTTAACAACACAAATAATAAATACGAGGAGGTCCCCGACCCCCCCCCCCCCCCAGCTACTGCTACACAGCTTTCCTATTAGATAGAAATGGGAGATAATCAGTGTGCTGCACTGAGAACACGTTTTAAAAAAGGAACCAACGTCGCCGTTCGTTCCTGTCGAGGTCCCAAAAAAGTTTCACCGGCGCAAGAAGAGAAACACAGAAAATCTTTTGAAAGAGAAAATCTTTTTGCAGCGACAAGAGTCTCACGGCTTCCCCTTCTTCTCTCGCAGGCAGCGCCTCACTTTCTCACCCCAAAGAGACCAGAAGCCGGGGGAGACCCTGAAAACCGCCGGGGGGACGGGGGACGGGAGCGAGCTACATAAGCGGAGCGGACCGGAGGAGAACTGGAATGTGAGCTGCTGGGTCCAAGCCTTCAGGGCGGGAGGAGGGCAGAGAGAGAGAGAGAAAAGAGGCTCACAACATGAGCGGGAGGGAGACCTGGACCTGGACCTGGACCTGGACTTTGGACTTTGGACTTGGATATGAAAACAAACGCCAAAAGTGAAACACGGCGGGCGAAAGAGAAAGATACAAAGAGTAACATCGCGGCTCCTTCGGGGCGTCGGGGGACGGATGTGAGCGGAGCGACGAGGTCCGTGAAAGGCGACTGTTTTAGGAAAAAAAAAAACCTTTCTGCTGATGGCCGTCTGAAGATGACGAAGGCTCCTCCTCCTCCTCCTCGGCGGCGGTCTAACGATGGAGGCGACATCGCTCCGTCACCTCCGTGTGTGTGTGTGTGTGTGTGTGTGAGGGCCGGGTGGTTGATCACCAGGCCTCCGTGTACCGGACGTCAACGTCTTTCAGGTTGGGCAGCTTGGCCTGCGGAGAGACGCATTGTCGAAACGCGCTGGTTAAACGAAGACCTGAGGCCACAAACGCCCGCGTCGTAACGTAAAAACTAAAAATAGAAACGTCGTGTCGGGAGTTGCCGCTCCGTTTTACCTTGAGGTCCTGGTACGTGTCCGCCGTGAGCTTGGTGCTGTTCATGTTCAGGCTGCACAGACTCTTCATGGCTGAAAAGAGGCAAATAAAGGCTTCACGTTAGCCGCGTTCGCGCCGAGCTCGTCTTCGGGGTTCAACTAATCCGCCCTCTCGTCGTTTGCTTACAGCTGAGGGCGAGCAGGCCGGCGTCGGTCACCGGCGTCTCGCACAGGTTCAAAACCTGAAGACACGCCAGGTGCTCGGACAGCAACCGTAACCCCGCGTCACCAAACTGAGGGAGGCGGGAGAGCAGAGAACATGGACATGCATCAGACACGAGATCAGGGCTGGTCACTGGCGTGTGCGCGTGTGCGTGTGCGTGTGTGTGCGCGCGTGTACCTGTGTGGACCAGAGGTTGAGCTGTTTGAGTGACGGCAGCTTGATGAGCTGCTCGGCACAGGCACTGGTGACGTTGGTGAAGGCCAAGCTCAGGTTCTCCAAGTTCCCAAAGGAACCTGAACTCAGCAGACGGGCCAGGTCTGCATCCTGAGCATCAAAGGGAAACGTTCAAACGTCGAAACAGCGAATGCAAAGTATCTCAGTGGATGTTGGCAGAAAGGGTTACAGTGCGAGGGGCGTCTCACCGTGGACTTTGAGGGCAGCGTCAGCCGGGTGGGACCTCCTTTCCTTTGCTGGGGAGACGGACAGAAAACTAAGTAGAGGGTGTGTGTGTGTGTGTGTGTGTGTGTGTGTGTGTGTGTGTGCGCCTGCTGCATTCATTTCACTTCGCTTAGGAACTGCAGGTCGAGGTAAGTCACTGAGAACGCGTCTTACTCCTGCAGGTGAGCAGAGATGGAACGAACTGGAACGAGACGTTCTCGGTTCGGATCTACGAGGACGGCACCGTGTTCTCTTCAGACCTCGCTGTGTGTGTGTGTGTGTGTGTGTGTGTGTGTGTGTGTGTTGGGGGGAACTCACCAGCTCTTTGAGCTCTCTCTGTCGGTCGCACAGCTGCTCGTACATGCGGAGCCCCACCTGGGTGCTCTCCAGCGTGGAGATGATCTGCAGCTGGGTGTCCTTGTTCTCGATGATGTTGTATTCCAGCATCAGACACAAGATCTGCACACACACACACACACACACACACACACACACACACACACACACACAGTATGAAGCGCACTACGGGGGCCGAGCCAGAGGAGACTGAGCGTGGCAGGTGTCTCCTCTGGAGGAGAGCGGAAGCCCCGGTGAGGTCGCCGCGCTTCCATCGTGACGGGACAAAATGGATTATGGGTCGTTCTACTCTCTCGCCGCGCACGTAGGAGTCGTACTGAAACCAGAGCGGCGGAACCGCTCTCCACCGCGGTTTGACTTTCCTACAGAACCGACATGCCGGTGTCCGTTCGTCGGACTCCCCGACCTTCTCCGGACCAAACGCGCGGTTTACTATTGAGAAACGAACGGGGGCGTCTAACGGATGCAACCACGCCCACTTCTGCTCCAACGTCCACCACCACGCTCCCCAAACCCTTCTCGGTACCTCCACCATGGTCTGGTTCCCGCGCAGGGCCAGCAGCATGCAGGGACCCAGCTTGTTCTCAGCCAGCGACAGCAGGAACTTCTTGGTCTTGTAGCAGGAACCCATCAGGATGTGGACCTGGATGGGGAGGAGGAAGAGGGGGGGGAGGTTCATCAGCCCGCCACGTCGACTCTCTGTGTGTGTGTGTGTGTGTGTGTAGCCCCCACGCTAGCTCACCATGCTAGCAAACAGCTCTCCGTCGTCATCGCAGGCCACGCCCCCCGGGCTGTAGAGCTGGAACCAGCCGTCTTTACCCGAGCGCACGCTGAGTAAGCAGGAATGTACCTGGTGAAGAAGCACACGCGTTCCACCATCGGTCAATGTGCACAGAACCCTCTGCCGCGGGAACGTGCAGAAGGGCGACCCACCTCCTGCCTCGGGTCCTCGGCAAACCGCTGAATGACGTATTTCAGCTCCCTGTTTCCGACACAAAAAAGGCGGGGGGAGGCGGACGTTAGCTCGTCGACCGAGACGCCGCGAGCGTACTGGATCAGAGCGGGAGGCGTTTGGCTACTTACTTTGTGAACTTGGCGTGTGCGAGGGCCCTGCGTCGGGGGGGGGGGAGAGAGAGGGAGAGACGTGAGCGATCCGGCCCGCTTCTTAAACATCACGGGTTAATCTTCACTGCAGCGCCAGTCGAGAGCCCGGAACCGCCTCCCGTCACCACCGAGCCTCTTCTCTTGAGCAACGAGTTATTTAAACGTGCAAGTGCACGCACGTGTGCAGAGCCTGTGTGTGTGTGTGTGTGTGTGTGTGTGTGCGCCTCGTGCACCGACAGGAGTCATTATTTCCTTCCTTATTTCCAGGGGAGTATTGTTGTCTCTCTTAATGACGCCATCGACCTCCCCCCCCCCCCCCGGGGGGTGGGCGGGCGGCGGCAACAGTGGCGCAGGTGAGCAACAGGTGTGTTTTCTTTACCAGCGGGAACAACAAGTTGTCCGCCCGCTCAGCTGGGCAATTAGGAAAAAAAAAGAACCCGCCAATTATGGCGGCTTCTCGGGGGGGGAGGAGGGGGGAAGAGGAGGCGGCCCCCGGTGCCTGAGTCTCCAGAGAGGCGTTCAGGTACCGCACCGACGTCAGAGACGCCAGGCCCCAGCAGAGAAAGAGTGATGTAAGGGACGGGGGGGGGGGTGGGGGGTTACAGTATGTGACGGTGTTGCTCTACTCCGCCTTTCTCTGGATCAACGGGACACTAAAACTCTCCTTAAAGTTCTGCAACTGTCGACGCGCCACATCTGCTGTGTGTTCCACAGGCGGAGGCTCCTTAATCAAGCAACAAGACACACACACACGCACACACGCGCACACACGCGGTATCTAATGTGTATCTGGGTCAGGTATAAATAGCATCGTTGGCCACAATGCAATCAGCCATGTTGGCGGTTAATAAGAGCGCCTTCCACATCCCAGCAAACGGCCAAAGTAGAAGGTGCAGGACAAACATCGACGTTGCGCGCTAACAGCACGTGTGCGTTTACGCGTGCGGGCGTGTCGGCGCTCTGAGGAGGACCGCTGCCCGACGGAACCGGCAAACGAGACATAATCCGGGCGGGTAATTGGACGGCTGGTGTTTGTCAAATGACCAAATGAGTCTCTCGTACTTACGAACAAGACGAAGTGGATAAATCACCTCAGGGCTACGTAATGATGCTACAATTAGCTCCGCCGCAACCAGCGAATATGAAGAAAGACACGCGTGCACAATCGCAGAGGAGCGCGTGTGTGGATACTCACTCCTTGGGGAAGGGGATGGGCTGCAGCAGGCTGGCCAGGGCGGGTCTCCAGTCATCGTAGTCCGACCTGACGGAAGGTGGAGGTGGAGGAGGAGCAAAGGGAGATGGAGTGAGTCAGAGGAGGGTGCAGCACACAGATAAAGGAGCAACGCGAGGCGAGGGTGACGCAGGCCGCAGCGGCGTCACATTTCTGAGAGTTGAGCAACGCGGGCTTTTATTACAAACGCGTTGCGAGATCACGCGGCCACTATCGGCTCTGCGGGTCGAGACGCTCGCCCGACGTCACCTTCGCCAACTCGCCTCGCAAAGGTCCTCCGATCTAAACCGCGTGTCACATGACGGAACAAACAACACATCTCCAACACAAGGACGCCGTCACGCTAGCTGTGCCTGTTTGTGAAAGCACGCCAGTGTTTTTACAGACGGTCTCTGGGCGTTTGTGTGTCGGCAGCTAGAAGGTCACGTGAGGTCACATGAACTCACAGCATCTTGAGGATGAGGGCGAAGCAGCCCAGCACGCGGTCGGCCTGCGCCGGCAGCTGGATGGACAGCGTGCTGGCGGCCGGGCTGACCAGCAGGCGGTCGATGAGGTTGGGCTCGCGCTCCACCGCCGCCGGGCCGTCCTTCCGCCGGGCGTTGGCCGAGTTGTTGTTCCGCTCCAGCTCCACCAGGATCTCGCTGGAGGTGACGACGCAGGGGGGGGGAGGAGGAGGGGAGGAGGAGAAGGGGATGGACGCGGCGGGGTTCGGGGGCGCCGGGGCTGGCGGCTGAGGGTGGGTGGGGTTGACGATGGCGTTCGGAGGCGGCGGCGGCGGCGGCTCGGGGCGCAGCAGGCGCAGCGGCATCGGAGGTTTCCGCTCGTTCTGCTGCTGGCAGCCGTTTCTGATCTCCTTCAGGCTCGGGGAGTTGTCCCGACTGCAGGGGGGGGGGGGAGAGGGGGGGAGGGAGGGAGGGAGGGAATCGGAAAAGAGCCAAATCTTACACTCGACACAGGAGTGTTACAGTACGACAGCAACGACAGTGAGGACCGAGTTGAGGAACCGTAGAAGTGACAAAGTATCCAGGAGACGCGTCACCAGAGTCACTTGCTCCTCTGAGCGCCGCAGGCGGGGAAAAGGGTACCGAGAAGTATCCTCCCCCGGGTGAGGCTGTCTGAGGAGATGACGCCAACAAGTTCGAAGGCCCCCGACGGAGCGCAGTGGAAGGAAACCGAAAAGCACGGCAACGATGTCCAATAGAGACTTTTTCTGTCAGGGCGCCACGTTGGAGGATTTATGGTCATCGCAAACTTTGACTGAGGAAGCCACTTTGTACACAAGCAGCGAGGCCGAATCTCTTGGCACCTCACGATTCGATTCCGATTCAGGAGGTCAACGATTCGATTCTAAACCGATAAAACGATTATCGATGCATCTCGATTTTCTAAATTTTCTCAGATCTGAGTTTGCTACTCAGAGGTTGCTGATCACTTCCTACTTTATTTGATAATTAAAGAAAATCAACAGATGAATTACCTTCTCTATTTTTTTATAAGAGAAAAAAAAAATCTTTGTCACAAATATGATTTTCTATCAACAATGCAGGAACCAATGCAGCTTGCATTTCAACACAATACGGAAGTAGCCGATGTAAAAAATATATTAAACAGATTCATTTTTCTTTTAAATGAAGAAAAAGCGGCTCTTAGTCTCAGACCGGTCCGTATTTGTAAAATACCGGAAAAAAAGTCCAAATCTGTGAATATCTCGCCAACTTTCAATACGGATCGACTTTTTGGAAAATGGAAATAATGAGGTAAGATGTGCGCAGGCTCCTCCATAGTTCGGTAAAGTTATTAGATACTCAGATTCAGACTGACGGACCGGTCTGCGAGCTGGACGCATTGCTCCTAATGTGCCGGTAATGATGGTAAATGATGCTTGTAGCTGGTTGTCATCTACGCTCCACTACGGTTACCCAAGGGGGGCGTTTGTTTTTTGACAACGTTTTATGTCATAATTTCGACTTTTTATCCCCTTACATTAGTGCGTAAATGGGCTTCTATAGTTGTGTGAACGCATCACTCCGGCCAATCCAATGACGCGGTTTGTAACCAATCAGGTGTAGAGACCATGGTGACTGTGTGTGTGTGTGTGTGTGTGTGTACTGACTGACCTGTTGATGAACTCCTCGTAGCAGGAGTAAATGGCGGCGAGACACACTGCCACCAGGTTCGGCAGGACGCGCGGGTGAGGGCACTGCCCCGTGGGCCCATGCATGCTGCAACACACACGGGGGCGCAGGTTGGATACCTCTGCTGTCACGCACCAGCCGACAAGTCAAGTCCCTGGCATGTCTGACATATCACGGCAATGAATGTTTCCTGATTCCTGAACATTCTGAGTTCAGTCACCTCGTGCTGCTCCGAGTGCGAATAATGGAGATTCCATGTGTCGTTAGGGGGCTGAGAAGAATGCGGTTTGAGATAAACATGTAATATACCAGCAGCCAGTAACGTGTCTGCGTGTGACCCAGCAGGAAATTGACCATCTACTGGGACCCGTTGACTCGGCTATGGGTGGGACGCGGTCGCACCTGTGGACGAACTTCTTGACGACCTCCATGCCAGCATTCAGCTCGTTGAGGGCCAGGATGTACTCCTGGGTGAAGAGACGCAGTCGGGGACACTTTCCAAAATCCTGTCGGGCAAACGAGAAGAGCGAACTGGAGGGTTACATCAGAAAGGTAAAAGGTTTAAAAGTCGGTTTTCCTGAGATGGAGTAATAAATCACGGCCACGGCGCTAATCCTTCTGCCATGTCTGATTTCAATAAAGATTTATGTCTGTTGGTCGGTTACACTACATCTTCCCATGCACTGCTTTAGATGAACTGAAGGCATTCATTGCCTTAGACAATGTAGCAACTTAATCCTAAAACGACTTAAAACATGAAATTGCATTTTAACAAACAGGTCAAATGCGAACACATTTCTCTTTTTAATGACTCTCTGCTCCGTGCCGCTCAGGACACAGCCGTTCTCACCATGTTGTGTTTGAGGATTCTCTGAACCACAGGAGTGAACACTTCAATCACCACCATGGACCGCGGCCGCTCCCGACAGTGCTGCAACACACGGCCACGACCATCACCGGGAAGCACAGTGCAACGCTTCAAACCCTTTCTCCCCATAGATATTCAGGCTTCTACTTTGACACATGTGCTCACCTTGCAGAAGAACTCACACAGGTCAGGTGGTGGGTGGTTGTTTTCCAGGAGAGGAGCAATGGCCTGAACAACACACAGAGACCGATGAATATTTCCATGTCCTATCGCTTAGTTATCCAGGCTGGGAGCCAACAGTGTTGATGTGAGCTGTCAGCGGCAGGAGATTTGTAGGATGAAGCCCACAGGTGTTGTCATAGCCCCGCGCGATGACATCGCCATAGCCTCGCGATAACATCGTCACAGCCCCCGCGATAACATCGTCACAGCCCCCCGCGATAACATCGTCACAGCCCCCCGCGATAACATCGTCACAGCCCCCCGCGATAACATCGTCACAGCCCCCCGCGATAACATCGTCACAGCCCCCCGCGATAACATCGTCACAGCCCCCCGCAATAACATCGTCACAGCCTCGCGATAACATCGTCACAGCCCCCGCGATAACATCGCC